>NC_090886.1:6932719-6940219 GCF_036669925.1 Montipora capricornis | reverse complement strand
TAGGTTAAGACTGCGAAATAGATATGGAAGGGAAGTTTAAAAAGATAATCGAAGTTAGACAAGCAACTTTGGCAGGTGCACGGAAGCCCGAAAAAAATGTGAATGACGAAAGAAAAGTTCATTCAAATTCACAGTTTACACATCTCTTACTCAATGAACCACAGGGGATGGAATAAGAAACGGAGGCAGAATTTAGATGTTTGTTTGTTTGTTTGTTATTGTTTGTAATTTATTTGTTTAAGCAGGTTGAAGTTTTGGCAGCTATTCAGCTGATGTGGACCTGCTATACCCACCCACCCATATAATCACAGAGGACAGCCACAACACCGGGAACTTCATCCCACAGGGAACTAATGAACATGGAAGTTATTTGTGAGACGGGACGTCCGGCTTATCGTCCTTAACCGAGAAGACTTGAGAGTCTAACCATTTGCGGATGTAATTACAAAGGCAGCACTTTCTCCTCAGTTATTTAAAGAACCTGAGTGTTGGTCCGGTCGGAGTCGAACTCACGACCTCCCGCATCGCAGCCCGGTGCTCAATCAACTGAGCCACCGGTGCGCGGTTACTACAACGAACTATTATTTTCCGTTAAAAATGAAAAATGGCCACAAGTAGGCCAGAAAGTCTGCGGAATGGGCATGAAACGGCACTGAAAAAAGATAATCGTAGTTAGAAAGCAAATTAGGCAGTTGCAAGCGAGGGAGGAGAAAAGATGAATGAACAAAGTTGATTCACATTCGAGGTTTACGCAGATCTTACTCAAAGAGCCACAGGGGATGGAGTAAGAAATGGACGACAAATTTAGATAATAAATTGTTGGTTCCGCTAAACAACGCAAAAGTGGGCAGATTTAGAACTGTACAATGGACAGGAAATGGCAGTTAAAAAGATAATCGTGGTTAGACAAGCAACTTAGACAGTTGCAAGCAAGCCTGACAAAAACATGAACGAGAAGTTCCTTCTTCGTTCACACCCGATATTTTATACACACGTTCCTTTTTCAGTGCTCCACGGGGGAAGAGGTCTGACATACAGGCAGAATATGAATGTCAATTAATTAATTTAAGGCGGAGACTTACTTCCGGTTCCGGCCAGAGTGATAAACCATAGGTCTTACAATTCTTGGCTTGCCCTTGACGTCATGGCAGCCATGTTGATGTACCGAACAATAGCGAAAAAGTCTTTTGGGAATTTGGCTCTAATATTATGCAAAAAGCGAGCGGGATTTCGCTTTTGTTTGGTACAACTACATGGCCGTTTAATCACGTTACTAGCTTGCCGATAGAGCCGCAAAGCAGGATTTTGACAGCGTCTCTAGTGGGATACAGCGAACTAATCCACAAACACAGTCAACACTTTCGACCATATGCTTTCTTATTTATTACACTTGTACCGCAAGGGCTTATGGGAGTTACAACTCTAGGGGGTTTATGGGTCACAACCCTAACAAGTACAAACCAAGAATGGGGAGCAAACTTATTTTCAGTCAACAATGATTAAATGTACGTGAGAATTAAAAAAGATTATCGCAAATAGACAAGCAACTTGAACTTTTGCAAACAAGACTGAAATTGGGGGAAAACCCTTGTATATATTCACGGTAATATACCGTTTATACGGGTCTTAATCCTTGCACCACCGGGAAAGGGGTACAAGATAGAAGATAGAGACAGAATTTAGATCAATACAGGTGGGAATGAATGAATTAATAGTGATGAGCCATAGCCTACACGAAAACAGGCAAACATTATCACAAACAATTATTCCATGAGTCCGTGTCGGATAGGCAATTGTAAATGGTCAACAAGATGGGTAGTGCCCAATTGGCTAGAACCAGTCTCATATCCAACAAGTGCAAATAAAATAATAACTGTTTTATCAAATTAAATTCTGAACACTTGGAAATTAAAGCCAACCACTTTCCAGCTTCGCAACAATTGCCGCAATCAGTTTCCATAATATATAGATTCAAGCCAATCAAAAAAGCAGAGTTCCTGGGTTATTAATTAGGCTGTTCGAGCAAAACAATGGGAATGTCAATTGATGACGTCGCACACAGAAAAATGTCCACATTAGGTCAGATTAGAGAAGAATCCAGACTATTCTGCCGGCTCTCCCGTCATCAACTGAGGTTCCTGTTCTGTTGCTAAATCAGCCTATTCTTACAATAAGTAAACCTAGGTTGAGCCTATGATCCAATCGAAACCCAGTACCTGATCAGAAGTCAACTTAAAACTAAAGAAAAAAAAACCAGCCAACCTCGATGATCTCTAAACTTGAGCCGTGCTCCCCGCACGGGGCTCAACTATCAGGTCATGCAGTTTATGAGTTGATAATCGATATTGAGTGAACCAATCACAAAGCTGCAAATGCAATATTTAATAATTTGGGTTAACAATGGTCAGAAGTAGGTCACAACTGCTGAATGGACATGAAATGGAAGTTAAAAAGATCATTGTAGTTAGACAAACAACTAAAGCAGTTGCAAGCAAGCTAAGCCTGAAAAAAAAAAAAAAACAAAAACAAAAGAGCAGAGCAACTACAGCGATGCAGTGAAATTGCTCGATCATAGGTTTGACTCCTGTTCAAGTCTGGATTTTCTCATGCTTGCTTGCAACTACTTAAAGGGGTATGTCATGCAAAATTATGTAATTTCATAACAACCAAAATGCGCAAAAAGTAGAAAGAAAAATGAAAATTTGTAATAACCACTTAAAACCGATGAACAACACAAAAGAAATACAACAAAAGGTTCAAAGAGAAGCATGGATGGACACAAATGGACAAGATTGAAACAGATCAATTGCATTTGGGTAATCTTGAAAAAAGTCAGCACAATGTTTTTCAAGTTTATGGCAAATTGCTTGCCAAAGATATGCAAGGAAACAACCACACAAATGTGCTTGAGGCAAATGTCAGGAGTTCAAGGGAGGCACTAGAGTGTCTTGTAGTTACATGTATTATGGCTGTCCTCAATAATTGCACATACACACATGTACCACTTTTAAAAATCGGCTTGTCCCTCTCTTAATCAATTAAATACATGTCTTCAAAACTAAAATAAGGCTTGACCTACTCGTCCCCTATGAAGCCCACCCCCCCCCCCCAAATTAAAAATGTACCGACTCCCTTAGTGTTGATTCCCAAGGTATGCACACTTTGTGCATTCAAAAATTCCAACTTAGCAGAATAGCAATTGATTAGGTTACTGTTTAACACTTCATGGATGCAAAATCGGCTGTCAATGGCTTTTTATAAAGGAAGATGATACATGTATGTCGTGTAAGCTTACCAAAGACTGAGAGGACAGCAACCTCCTTATCCAAACTGGCAAAGTTTGAGCCTACAAAAAAGAGAGTCATGAAATAATATTATATCCCCTGATCTAGAAGAAATTGTACATTTAATTTTGTATTCATTTGTATTCAAACATCTCTGTTAACTGACAAAAACATCAAAGTCACTGATCGCTAAGCTAAAAATATCCAAACAGTTAAACAGCCTGACATCAAGCTATACCTTAAATACGAAAAAATACAAAGTTTCATTTTACCTATTGTACAGTATCTATTGTACAACAAACAACCAAAGTTGTTATGACACAAACTGTTACCACAAGGTACTATACGGGAAATCAACAGCCAGCATGCTTGTATGCAGTGGCCGCTATAGACAGTCACATATATTGGACAAGTTGTATGTAAGGGAAACAGTTTGACCACTAAATATCCAATATGCGATTTTCATAATTCTGCGAACTCTTACTTTCAAGCGCTAAGCACCAAACTGCCTTTTGGCTTCCTTCAATCAGGAAGATCAACCCCGCCTCTGGGAAGTGAATTGGAGTTTTTGTTTCGTTCACAGGTCAAACACCATTACACCTTCTTAGAAAGGAAAGGAAAGGAACTTTATTTATGTGTCTAGTATATTTAGCACTGGAGCACTAATTGGGGACACTGTAAAGTGAAATTAACAATTAACACAACAAGTCAAATGTTGGATTTTGAGGAGAGGGGAAACCAGATTCCATCGCTTTCCATCTGCGTTTAGTTCGAATGTACGAATGTACTGTGGGAGCCAAAGATGCTGCTTGGTGGGTTTACTGTCACGCATCAATTGATTTCGTCATCTGTGGTTGGCGTTGGAAGTTTGATTGATGGAAGCCAAAACACAGTTTAGCTGTTGCCACTTGAAGATGAATTCCACAGAATTATGAAAATTGCAGTACGATTAATTTAATGTGCCACTTTGACAGACACAAAATTATCATTATCATAGTAGAGGACTTTTCAATATAAAAGGACTGCATAACAAGTTTTTTTCTTTATGCAAACAACAAATTGTGTGGTAAGATTCTGTAATCCTTTATTACACAATAAACCTTCCGCAGTTTGACGCCACCTTGGCTGGGGGGCAAACACGGCTAAAATTACAGTACAGTGGAACCTCGATTTAACGAACCTCTACTTAAAGAAGTCCTCGATATAGAGAACGATATTCTATGTCCCGGCCAAAGTTACAGTAAAAGGTATGGAATAGAACCTCAATATAACGAACCCTGATATAACAAATTCTTCGATATAACAAACATAATGCGGAAGCCCAAACGTAAAATCTACCTTCAAGTTGATATAATGAATTACAATGTCAACAGACGACAGAAGATCAAAGCTCAGTGTCATTTCTTGGTTTACTTAAAAGTAGGTGGTGGTCAACTAGAAAGCCTTTGCTACTTTGACCACCACACATTTTATAACCTGTACTGTAATTATTTTATCTTGTAACCATGTGTTGTGACTATACTTTTCTTTCTATGTTAATAATGTTATGTAAATAGTGTGAAATAAATGAACCATGAACCATGAACCATGAACCAACAAATCCTTTCATCCTTATGGTAAAGAAACCTTTCAGTCTACGGCTTATTATATATGTCATAGACATTGGCACTATAAAAATTTTGACATCAATTAACTTCCGCTCTATCTTCTTTAATTTGTCTCTTATTAGTTCTATTAACTTCTTCATTTTCGAAGGCTTCTTGTGATACATTGAATATGTAGCCGGAATTTCTATTCCAATGCCCTTGTTTCTCCTTTTGCCAGTCACTTCCACTGAGATTTGTCCTCCGTGTTTTGAAAACAAGTGAAATACACGTGATAGTGTCAATGGCACATGACCCATGATCTGCAAATTAAGTTCCTCCTTGATCTTGAACCCGTTTAACGGCAACAGCACGGGTGTCGTGTGGGTTATCAATCATTAACTGTGACCTCGATATAACGAACATTTTGGTCGTTTTCCCTCAAGTTCGTTACATCGAGGTTTTTGACATAACAAACCCTCAATTTAACGAACAAATTTGGCTGGTCCCCAGCGTCACTTCGTTAAATCGAGGTTCTACTGTACATGTAAATGTATGGGATTTTGGCCGACTTTGAACCACTGTAGCACTGCTAAAATAAGATGGATAATTTTCCAACTTTTCCCACTACTTTATTGATATCATTCATTCAACAGAAAATAAGGCCATTAAGGAAAGTACAATGTGTGTAAATCGAATTATAAATCTTCTAATGTAGCTTCTAATTTCACGGCAATTTGCCATGATGATTTTACAAGGGTTTGTATGAAATCTTGAAAATTTGTTTATGGTCGTTGTAGCCTGAATCTGTTCTTTACATAATTTTCATGAAAATAATCTCAGTATAAATGTCTTTTAAAACGACTCGCTGTGGAATCCACCTCTTTGTAGCTGCACTACAGCGGTTTCAAGTTGGCCAAAATCCCATACATTTACTCTAATTTTAGCCATGTTTGCCCATTAGCCAAGATGACATCATTATATAACAGTGGCTTTTAAAGGTCAATCGCTACAATCAATAACAGATGACTTTGTATTTATCTTGTTTCAAGACTCTTTTTCAAGTTATAGTTGTTTATGAAAGAACAGCTTTTTACCAAGGGCACTACATCATAAATAAGCACCCATTTGAGATAGTTTTAGATGATAAATTTTCTTATCACCATTTTACAAATTTGTAATTCCATTGTACATTTCCTTTAATAAGATGGTCAAATAAAGGTATTATTATCATTATTGGCTGCTACTCAGCCCCTATACCTCACTGTACACTGCCAGTCTTTAGTTAAAGGACAAAATGAGTAAGTCGACATAAAAAACTAGATGCTTCTGTGAAGCATACACTGCGTTGCCTGTGGTACGTGCTACAGAAAATCAGAAGGCACTGAATTGTGTGGTATTGAAATACAGCATTCCAGTCTCTGAAGAATAACAAATAAAAGAGAAGTGAGAAACATTGGCTTCTGGGCTGACATGTTGATAATTTTCAAGTTCCCTCACAACTTCTTTTCACCACAAGTGTGCCCTCTGAGCATCTGAAAGCTTTGTAATGCTAAACTTCACTGAAGTCAAGCCCTGTTTCGCGGGGTTATGGATGGGTTAGGGATGGGAGACCAAAACAATAAACCTCTCATAAAAACAGAAACATCTGACCGAAAATACTATTAACGCTAACAAATGCGAACTCAGCAAGGTACAGATTCTGTTAGCTTGCTTTATGCAAAACAAATATTGATGAAAAAGCAAATAACTATTGATACACAGTTTTCAGAAAGAGCAGAAGGAAGTTTCCCGGACGGTCGATCGAGAATAAAATATTTACGACATGAAAACAACATTAATTTTGAACTGTGAATATAGAATATAAAAAGTTACGATCAGCGACAAACATTTTGGGAGATTTTTGCTACGTTCAAGTAAATTGCAAAATCGAAAGTGACATGGCCGGAATTCAGCGGGCGCCGTGATTAAGTTACCGCGGCATGTTTACTCGCCAAACAGTGAAGCGTCTGTGTCAAATGATGGCAAGATACCGGGTTTTTGTAAGTTTCTTTTTCTGTCAAGTGTTATAAAGTTTGACAATGAAATGAGCGAAGTCAAAACAAAGATCACAATCGCCCAACTCTTGTTTATGCAAAGTCAAAATTTACTCTCCAAGAAGCGTACGACGTTATTTATCACCAGGTAATTCCATCATTTTGGAAATAGCAGCTACTTTATTATTCATCTGCGTCACAAGTTTTCACTGATTTTGGGGCTCATTTTGTTGAAACTCAAGCACGGTTCCAACAGGCCTGTGAACCCTTCCTGCTTACAGAGCAATACTAAAAAACTTCTCCCATATCACATTTCAACCTTAAGCTCGAAAATTCAATACACAACATGATATTATAATTCACAAAGGCAGAAAATACCACAGAATCCTTTTCCAGCGAAATATTTATTGAAACAAACAACATATTTGCTCTTAGAGGCGAAAACCTCTTCCTATTTCATTGCGTGCGTGAAGACAAGAAACTCAATCGTGTCAAATTACCATGTACTTCAGGTAAATATTATAGCTCACTTTGATTTCGTCTCGACGGGCGATAGATTGTTGTCGAAGTCCAGTGCTCGTCGCTTTTGAGATTCCT
>NC_090886.1:6907719-6930219 GCF_036669925.1 Montipora capricornis | reverse complement strand
CAGGACTCTCACGAGAGGAACTTAAACTGACAGAAGCCATTAAAAAAATGAAGGATGATTGCTTAAAATCCACGGAGCAACTCCATGACTTGAAGCAACCTTTTCGACGGAAGCCAGGCGAAGGCCCAAAACCCAATGATCTAAAAACTGATCAAATTTATGTCAATGTGGCAATCCATGAAGGCAGAGCTTTTCATGACTACGCGCAAAACAGAAGCGAGCAGCTCAAACAATACCCGCCCAATTCTAAGGACTGTCTGTACGCCACGCCAGACGATCTCATTGACAAACAACACAAGAATGTCCTTGTTGTTGGACGTCCTGGCATAGGAAAGACATTGCTAAGCACTAAAATCCTTCGAATGTGGGCATCTGGTGAATCCTTTAATGGAGATCAAGATGATAAAAAAAGCATTGTTGCGGTGTTCCTCCTGAAATTCAGGCGCTTTACAAGCAATCTATTGCTTAGTCTCCGTGAACTGTTGGCTAAAGCAGAAACAGTTGAGCGGTTGTATGATTCTATGTGGAATTTTGTTATTAAAAACCCCAGCCGAGTTCTTTTTATTTTTGACGGAGTCGATGAATTTTCTGCGAAAGAGGATATCGCTGGAAAAGACCACACATGTTACAAGAATGGCTTGGAGGAGAAGATGCCTGTTTCTACTTTGTTTAACAAACTAGCGGGAGGAGAACTTCTTGATGGTCTAAACATAATCACAACAACAAGACCAACGGCAGTGACCTGTGTTGAAGATGTGAACTTTGATAGAACAGTCGAAATCCTCGGATTTACGACATCTTTTAAAGCTAGTTCTTAATCTTTATGCCTTTTCGGCGAATGCAGCGCGAATTAAAAGACAAACTTCGATGAAGACGAAGTTGTTTTGCTCAAACAGAAGAAACCAACTGAATGTGGAAGACGTACGTTCAGCCAATCAGGAGCGAGAATTTTTGGCGCTCGACCAATCGTCAGCGAGTAATTTTGCCCTCTTCTCAAGCAAAATTAAGAAAAAATACCCTCTTCATTGACCAATCAGCATTCAGTAATTTTGCCCTCATTGTAATTAATGAAGTAATTGAGTGCCAAGCCATGCCCTTATTTAGAATGATTATTGCTGTCAATCTCGGCCTTATAAACGACGCCACTACTTTCACCACACCCAGATCAGAAGCAAACTCGACAACGATCAACCAAGACTGAAATGGATTTTTTAAGGGAAGCGTTGACTCCCAAAACTTTCAACAAGATGAGTTTTGTTTTAGTTTTACTTTGAATTTTTCTTGGTTTGGCAGCGACTGGGATATTTTCAGAGATGGACATCAATGAACCCAGGTTCGACTTCGATTGCGATGTGAAAAGCGGCAGCGACAAGGGTTTCATCCGAAGAAAGTGCTTCGACCAGTACCAAGAGAAAATCAACAAACTCGGCATTCCTCCCTACGCCTTCATCATTGTTAATTTCTCCTCGATTTCCATTGTGTCGCTCGTATACTCGCAGTACGTCAAGTCAACAGTTAATAGACTCGAGGGCGGTCACGAAGATGCCGAAGGAGAGCGGAGGAATCCAAGACGAAGGCGTCGGCTTTTCGTCACGTATTTATCTCAACTTGCCGCAAAATTTGCTCTGGGAATCATTTTCATTGTCTTCCTGGAGACCGACTTATTTTATCCCGGGCACTTTCCCGCAGATTTTACCTGTCGTGTTGAAAAAGGTAATGATTCGGGGGATGTATTTACGAACCAGACACAATCAACACTTCACAAATGTTTCAGTCAGAGAGCAAGGAATAAGAATATCTGGATCCATGCTGTGACAGTGGTTAACGGCATTTTTGCATTTTTTGCTTTCGTGGAGATTCTCTGGATCTTTATATCACGAGCTAAGAAAGGAAGAACCTTTATGGACAATCGACAGTTTTATGCTGATTATTTGAGATCGAACTCGGATCAACAACAGGAAACACCTCCAGGAGAAATACCGGAAGTCGTCAATATCCAGAATGTTCCTCCTTCACCAGTTGATACGGGCGAAGCGGAACAAGAAATGCTTTTGGAACACTCAGGACTCTCACGAGAGGAACTTAAACTGACAGAAGCCATTAAAAAAATGAAGGATGATTGCTTAAAATCCACGGAGCAACTCCATGACTTGAAGCAACCTTTTCGACGGAAGCCAGGCGAAGGCCCAAAACCCAATGATCTAAAAACTGATCAAATTTATGTCAATGTGGCAATCCATGAAGGCAGAGCTTTTCATGACTTTGCGCAAAACAGAAGCGAGCAGCTCAAACAATACCCGCCCAATTCTAAGGACTGTCTGTACGCCACGCCAGACGATCTCATTGACAAACAACACAAGAATGTCCTTGTTGTTGGACGTCCTGGCATAGGAAAGACATTGCTAAGCACTAAAATCCTTCGAATGTGGGCATCTGGTGAATCCTTTAATGGAGATCAAGATGATAAAAAAGCATTGTTGCGGTGTTCCTCCTGAAATTCAGGCGCTTTACAAGCAATCTATTGCTTAGTCTCCGTGAACTGTTGGCTAAAGCAGAAACAGTTGAGCGGTTGTATGATTCTATGTGGAATTTTGTTATTAAAAACCCCAGCCGAGTTCTTTTTATTTTTGACGGAGTCGATGAATTTTCTGCGAAAGAGGATATCGCTGGAAAAGACCACAGATGTTACAAGAATGGCTTGGAGGAGAAGATGCCTGTTTCTACTTTGTTTAACAAACTAGCGGGAGGAGAACTTCTTGATGGTCTAAACATAATCACAACAACAAGACCAACGGCAGTGACCTGTGTTGAAGATGTGAACTTTGATAGAACAGTCGAAATCCTCGGATTTACGTCCGAAAAGGTTCAAGAATATGTCGAAAAGTTTACACAAGGAGTTCGCGACGCAAAGGACAAAATTTGGGGACACATTAAGTCGAACATGAACCTGTTTTCATTGTGCTACATCCCAGTGAACTGTTTTCTTATTTGTTCTTGTCTTCTGGAAATTATCAGTCTCACTGACACAGCACACACCCTGCCGACAAGAATGACTGATATTTACGCGATGGTTGTAAAGATTTTCTTTTTTAAACACAATCGGCAAAGCAACGCTCAAGGTAATCTCAAAGATTACATGTACTTGCCGTTTAACAAGCTCCCAAATGATCACAAAGAAATTTTCAAGAGACTGGGAGAAATTGCTTTTGAGGGAGTAAAACAAGGAAGATTGCTCTTTGAGTCAAGCGAAGTCAGTGGTTTGGAAGATTGTGGACTACTTCACAGATTGCCAGACGTCAAATCCCGTTTTAATAAGCCGCCGAAAGCCCAATATTGCTTTACACACTTGACTCTGCAGGAGTTCTTCGCTGCAAAACGTTTGACTGAGTCCTTGAATAAAAGAGAACTCCAAAACTTTGTGTCAGAACACATTAACGATGGTGCATGGCAAATGGTACTGCAGTTTGTGGCTGGATTACTCGGATCTGATCAAAAAACAAAGAGCTCAAACAGCGACATTTTTATCAAACTGCTTCCTACGTCGACTCAGAAGGAATCCGAAAAAAAAATGATGAATGATGACTCGTTACCAGAGACAAAAACAGTGACCTTTTGGCCAGCTAGAAAAGACCAACAGCTAGCACTGAACTTATGTAAGTGTTTGTACGAGATTGATGATGAAAAACAGCAGGCAGTGTTACAAAACAAAATTGAGCAAATTGGCTTTAACGCCGTACGTTTTAAATGGTGTTCACTCGCGCCTGTTGACTTTGCTGCTGTCTCGCATTTCTTAGAAAATGCTTCGGGAGTTTTGTGTATGAATTTGGAGGGGAATTATCTTGGTTCATTGGGTGCAAAAGAAGTGCAAAAGTTTCTTGTCAATACTGGATGCAAACTAAACAGCTTAAACCTCGGGTATAACAAGTTAACTGATGAAGGAGCCGAGCATTTATCAGCAGCACTAAAGGACAGTAATTGCAAACTAAACTGGTTAAACCTCGGGGGTAACGAGTTAACTGATAAAGCAGCCGAGCATTTATCAGCAGCACTAAAGGACAGTAATTGCAAACTAAACAGCTTAAACCTCAGGCTTAACAATATAACTAATAAAGCCGCCTTCCGTAAATCAGTGGAGCATATTAATTGCGAAGTTTTAGTTTGAATAAACTTAAACCCTAAAAACACGCAGTCGTTTCATTTCGATGTTTTTTAGCTTACGAAATTGAAAGTTTGAAGTTAGGACGGTAACTAAATCATTACGAGAAAACATGAAGGTTTAAATATTTCAACCCTTTGAATATAAAGGAACCATGGATTCGTGAAAGCTTTTTTTAAATAACAAAATTATTATAGGTTCAAACATAACAGATGAATGAACAATACAAGAGCAACAAAGTCAAACAAATTTGACACTGAATTTAGTTTATTAGATTGTGACATACAAGCGATTTCATTAAAAATTAAGCTTACCAAAAATAGCTTCACAAAGACAAAATGTCCAACTATTTCGTAAAACCAAACAATTTTTTTGAAGTGTCCATGGTCTCTGTGTAAAACATTTCAAAGCTCAGGTCCTTGCACTCTTCCCAATGAACCTTCGATTATTCAATGCTTAGGTAACTTGAATTCACTGTACAGATAATTTCTTTAGTTCCATTCTTTTAGCTGTACCTTTTTATAAGTCCATTGTAAACTGATAGCACAGGATCGTGTTTCAAAGGCGCCATCGAGTATATTTTTCTTGTAACGAGATGCTTCTGTGAAGCATACACTGGGTTACCTGTGGTACGTGCTACAGAAAATCAGAAGGCACTGAATTGTGTGGTATTGAAATACAGCATTCCAGTCTCTGAAGAATAACAAATAAAAGAGAAGCGAGAAACATTGGCTTCTGGGCTGACATGTTGATAATTTTCAAGTTCCCTCACAACTTCGTTTTACCACAAGTGTGCCCTCTGAGCATCTGAGGGCTTTCTAATACTAAAGTTTACTGAAGTTAAGCCCTGCCGGGCGGAGTTAGTGTTTGAATGGGAGACCAAAATAATGTACCCCTCTAAAAACAGAAGCATCGGACCGAAAATACTATTAACTCTAACAAATGCGAACTCAGCAAGGTACAGATCTTGTTAGCTTGCTTTATGCAAAACAAATATTGATGAAAAAGCAAATAACTATTGATACACAGTTTTCAGAAAGAGCAGAAGGAAGTTTCCCGGACGGTCGATCGAGAATAAAATATTTACGACATGAAAACAACATTAATTTTGAACCGTGAATATAGAATATAAAAAGTTACGATCAGCGACAAACATTTTGGGAGATTTTTGCTACGTTCAAGTAAATTGCAAAATCGAAAGTGACATGGCCGGAATTCAGCGGGCGCCGTGATTAAGTTACCGCTGTATGTTTACTCGCCAAACAGTGAAGCGTCTGTGTCAAATGATGGCAAGATACCGGGTTTTTGTAAGTTTCTCTTTCTGTCAAGTGTTATAAAGTTTGACAATGAAATGAGCGAAGTCAAAACAAAGATCACAATCGTCCAACTCTTATTTATGCAAAGTCAAAATTTACTCTCCAAGAAGCGTACGACGTTATTTATCACCAGAAATAGCAGCTACTTTATTATTCATCTGCGTCACAAGTTTTCACTGATTTTGGGGCTCATTTTGTTGAAACTCTAGCACGCTTCCAACAGGCCTGTGAACCCTTCCTGCTTACAGAGCAATACTAAAAAACTTCTCCCATATCACATTTCAACCTTAAGCTCGAAAATTCAATACACAACATGATATTATAATTCACAAAGGCAGAAAATACCACAGAATCCTTTTCCAGCGAAAATTTTATTGAAACAAACAACATATTTGCTCTTAGAGGCGAAAACCTCTTCCTATTTCATTGCGTGCGTGAAGACAAGAAACTCAATTGTGTCAAATTACCATGTACTTCAGGTAAATACTGCTCACTTTGATTTCGTCTCGACGGGCGATAGATTGTTGTCGAGGTCCAGTACTCGTCGCTTTTGAGATTCATGCCTAGTTTATCCAACTGACTTTCCATTATTGAGCTCCATAAGGGTATATTTTGTTTAAGGATCCACTAAAACGCCATTCGCGTTGCATGACTTTCGACGCCATTGCAGGCTAAGTTAATGATTCTACTGTGCCCACCAGAGAAATCTACGCAGTTCCACTACCCTCTCGATCCTAAGAAAATACGCCCAGAAGGCTCTATACACAAAGACACCACTTACCAGGGGAGTGACAGGCAAGACTTTTACCGACACGGAAAAAAAAAAAAAACTAAAAAAACGAAAACAAACAAACTAAACGAAGACCTCGACTGGGTTTGCCTTATAAGGCAACCCAGTAATAAAGAAAACGGAATCAACTAGTGATTCTACGGAACTCACCTTTGCTTTGAGGACATGATGTCCACATCGTCGAATCAGCAGGGGTTGTTATGCCCATGTTTTTGCACTAAAATACCACATTTCAAGCTGAAAAATTGGGGGAATGATTTCCGTACAGGTCCCTACTTCATTATGCATGCAGAATAAATTAATTATTCATTCGCGCTATTGTTTTGTAGAACAATACGTATACCCAAGAGAACTGAATATATACATGGGTAATTTGTACTTACGAGATGAATAAAAACGGATCTCATTTTTTCTCTCCCTCCCTCTCTCTCTTCTTTCCCTTCATCGCCCACACCGTTACTCGTTTTTGTCTCAGCTTACCCTTCGTCTTGTTTTTATTTCCAGACCTCGCTCGGCTTTTTCTACCATTTTATCCCATGATATGTCACTCGCAGCTTGCCTTGAACTCCGACCCACTGTAAACCTCTGGATTACTTGTCCCTGTTCTTTACCACTGAGCTAACGTGTCAAGTTGCTAATTCACACCTTGAAAATGATATTTATTTTGAATTCTGGCTGACTATTTACATAACAATGATACGTAATTATATACACGTGCCGCGCCGAGCACCTACAATCGAACTTACACTTGTAGGTTACCGTTAAGAGATCCCTGTTTTACTACTCTTGAAACAACCCATCCCTTTAATAATGCTAACCGTAACCCTAATTACGACTAAAGGCACTGTTTAGGCTTAAGGTTAGTCTCTGTGATAGTCTTAGGTTTTCCAGTATTGCTGTGAACTGTGACCTGCTTTCCTTCATGCCCCGTGCGTGCGGCACACTTATAAGTTTACTGCGTGGAAGAGTATACCACGCTTAAAGTCTGATTGGTGCATCTTTCATGGGAAACTTTCATGCACGAGTTCATTGCAATTAAAATCGTTTCATATTTCCCTTCTTTTGAAGCAAACTTGTGTCTTCGTAATAATCAAGATGGCTACCGAAGTAAAAGGGTCACAGCAATGGAAGATTTGATCATTTGGAAATTGTCCCTGCTTTATAGCCTTTCCAGAGTTGTGCATAGAGTGGTGCAAAGAAAACAATTTACTTTCGTCTTCCGTGTCCAAAACCTGTGTGAAAACGCAGTCAGTTGGCAAAGACAAAGTGCTGCATCGGGAGATGGATCTGTTTCGCGATGCTCAAGAAAAAACTGCAATGGATAGCCTTCAATCCGCCAGAACACATATTAATTTTCTGACCGTAAACTTTCCTTGAAAAAATATTAGCCCTAGCGACCTGTGACCGGAAAGTTTACAACTGCCTACAAGACAAGGGCTAACATCATCTCACCGCAGTTAACCATCGCCTAAACTTCGTCGACCCAGACAAACGAGCCCACAGCAGGGCATTGAAAAGACATGATGGGGAGTGAAACGAAGTATACCTCGTAGGGGAACATCCATGGATCTCTACCAAAGCTATTTACTTGGAAGTATCATTGAGCATATTGCCGATCTCTACGAAGAGCGATAAATCGCAAAATCCCTCTAAATGCACCGTTCGTGATCCTAAATACAGGAAAGGAAGAAAATATACACTTTGCAGTGTCTCGGCGAATTTTTAAGCAGACAGGAAGAACAATTTCACGATAAAAAGAGCAGGTAGCCATTAAATTTCTTATGACAGTACTTTTATTTGGTTTGTTTGTTATGTTTGCGAATCTGAACCCTATTACAACGATTGCTTGAAACTCCACTTCTTGCGCTTATTCTAAAACTGAAAAATGGGTAAAATTGCAGGAAAAGTGCCGAAATTGCAGAAAAAACTGTTCGATTTTCCGTATTTCAGACAGAAGTTCGACCGACTTTTTTTAAGTCCATATAGACTTAGAAAAAAAACTTCTAAAAGAAAGAACAAAGCGCCACAGTCCCAAAGGACGTCTATTGTTATCGCTATTGTTTTCTTGAAACAAAGGAGTGTATGCATAATGAAGTAGGGACCTGTGCGGAAATCTTGCTTGGTGTAAGACCTAACTATTATGTCCCCAGTTACACCCATACACTGAGACCTACAGCTACTACAGGTGTATGGGTGTAACTGGGGACATAATAGTTAGGTCTTACACCAATTACTACCCAGCTCTCGCGTTACACAAGTTCTGTATGAACACTTGACCCCTGGAGTGTTTTGTCTTGCAATATTTCGGCAGGACTGGCACGATTCAAGCAGAGTATTGCTTGTCATTCAAGTCACTCGCATAGAGGGCGGTCTCTGGTATTCATTTCTGAAACCCGTTTGTCATTCATTTCACCAGTTGCAGATGGTTTCATTCTGAATGTGCTTTTATTTGTAACAAAGAAAAAATGAGTGTTAAGATCATTTGTGTTACACCATCACCCGGCAGCTGTTATATATGAATCAGTTAGCTAAGAGCAGTAAAGAAAAGAAAGCCCGCAGTGGAAATATGTTTTTCATGTATAGTCTCTTTGTATCTACATCTCTACAGCTCACTATTTATAATTACTACCTCATAACTGGCTCGATACACTCTTTTTTTATAAAAACATTTTCAGTTTACAAGAACGCCTTTCACGCAGGAGATCAACCAAAGTTTTAAGAACATATTAATGACTTGTACTAGTCAAATCGAAGCTTCAACATCTCCCCCCCCCCCCCCCCTCCGCCCCCATCCTCGGGCATACTCCGGGCATTTGACGCCTTTTCCTGCCCGGGGGGAGGGAATTTGATCATCTTAGGCCCGGGTTAAACGCCATACTTCACATGAGCCGTACCTAATTACACTTTAGGTCGACACAAACTAGTTAAGTTCGCCCGTTGAGTCAAACGTCGAACTTAAAGGGGCTAGATCACGCTATTTTAGGCATTTTCAGCACTGATCGAATGGTCATACAATTAACTAAAATATCAAAACAACTGTTCAAAACTACAGAAGAACTCTAACAAAACACAGGGAAGCCAAGAAGGGACATGGATGGACAAAACTGGAGAGGATTGAAATGGATTGAGTTTGGGTAAATTTGAAAAACGTCGGCCCACCTTTTTTCAAATTTATATCAGTCTATATCAAAATGTCATTTACAAAGCTTGAAAATCATTCTCAGTTGTTATGTGGCCGTGATTTTGCAAATGAAAGACTCTTGCTCTGCCAATATGACGTTTAGAGCTCATAATTAACAAAATTAAACAAAATTACCTAAAATAGCGTGACCTAGCCCCTTAATTCAGCCGAACTTTAACTGACTTATCGTTTTGTGGGTTTCCACTGCTTTCTTTTAGCAGTGGAAACCCACAAAACGATAAGTCGCCGAAATCGCGTTAGATCGGCCTGCGAAGCTGGCAAACAACAAAGAATACAACACGGCAACAGGGTAAGTAGATTTTATTCACAAAATATAAGAATAATTGACTTTTCCAGCAAAGCCGTTGCCTTCCCATACAAACCTTTACAAATTCAAACCGTTGTAACACAATCGGCGGGAGTCACGTTTCGCGTAGTTATGTAATATAGCATATGTCACGTTACACTGAACTCCTGACATTTTGAGCTTGGGCTGCCTGTGACTGACCACGAAAATAAATAGCAAAACCGAGATCGAGGCTGTCTCATACATCAACATGATTATGCATTTGGCTCGGCTCATGTGAAGATCGGCGTTTGACCCAAAGGCGATCTTCAGCCGTTATTCCCGCCTGGAGTGGCCGTGAAGAACGCCTCAGCCGATCCAAATGAAACCAGTCGAACTTAATTGGGTCAAACGCCGTACTTCACCAAGTCGTTAAGATTCAGGACACCTTGTCCAGCCCTCTACCCTTAACAGTCGGAGTACCTCAAGGATCCATCTTGGGCCCAGTACTGTTTGCATTATATGTAAATGATCTCCTTCGAGTCCCAAAACACTGCAAGCCTATGGGCTATGTGGATGACACAAAAATCTTCCTCGGGTTCCCGTCAAACAAACTTCAAGACGTTATCTCTGCTGTAAACGAAGATCTCAAAGAAATAGTGAGTTGGTGTTGTAGAAACTCACTGCTCATCAACCCTGATAAAACAAAACTCCTTTATGTGGGCGTTCCCCAACTAATGAGGACTTTACCTGCCACTCTTCCAAGTGCCACAATATTGGGAACTGAAATCAAGCCTGTGACAGTAACTAAGGACCTGGGAGTGCACATTGATTGCTATCTTAACTTCAATGAGCATATCACTAAAACTACATCTGACTGTATGTTTAAACTAACGAGAGTCAATAGGATAAAGCATTTATTGGATCGAAGCACTCTAATATATCTCATAAAAGCTTTCGTCTTTTGCAAACTTTTTATTGTTCGACAGTCTGGAGCAACACAAGCAATGAGAATATTAAAAAACTTCAGTTAGTCCAGAATTACGCTTGCAGGATCGTAACTGGCTTGAAAAAGTACGATCACATTACAGAAGCCCTGAAGTCCCTTAAATGGCTTAACGTAAAGAAAAAACTACTCTTTAATGACTTAGTCATGGTTTATAAATGCATCAACAACTTGACTCCTAACTATCTCTGTGAACGATTTAAACAACGCTCAGAAATTCACCAAAGAGATACCGGGCAAAAGAGCGAGCTTACGTTACCCAAGTGTAGGATCGCGGCTGGGCAAAGGGCTTTTGCCTTCCGTGGGGCTAAAAGTTTTAACTTTTTACCTAAATTTATCAGAGACACGGAAAGCCTAAGTGGTTTTAAAAGGAGAACTTTTAAGAATATTTTCAATTCGTAACATGTGAATTTAATATTGAAATATAAGCTGTTTTATATATATCTATATAATCTATATTTTTATTTGTAAATAGTTATTATCTTATTTTATCTTATCTTATTATTATCTTGTTTTTGTAATTTAATATTTCATATTCATGTATGACGGAAGAGCCCCCAGGGGGGAGCTATGCAATAAAGTATGTATGTATGTATGTATGTATGTATGTATGTATGTATGTATGTATGTATGTATGTATGTATGTATGTATGTATGTATGTATGTATGTATGTATGTATGTATGTATGTATGTATGTATGTATGTATGTATGTATGTATGTATGTATGTACTTCACATGAACTTAATTCATGTAAAGTAGTTGAATTGAGTTCGGCTCATGTAAAGTACGGCGTTTAACCCGGGCCTTAGTCTTCCCGGGGGCAAAGCATTTGATCACCGCTCCTAGGGGGTGGGGAATTCGATGGGGCCATTTGATCACCTGAAATAGACCTATGATGAGGCATTTGAACAGCTTTTTGGCCCGGGGAGGGGGGATTTCAACAAAAATTTTCCAAAAATTCAAATGCCCGGGGGGTTGCCCGAGGGGGATGTTGAAGCTTCGATTTGACTGGTACATAACAACATACCCAGGCTGAGAGTGAGTTAAGAATGTCTTTAAATTATTTTGCTCATTTTTGTTTTTGTTTTTGTGAGTAGTATAAATAACGGTAAAAGAAATGTAAACTGCGGTAGTCTACACAGGAAAATTCACTCGAATACTTAGCGAAGTCTTTTAACATTAACAATGTGGTGTTCTTATTGCATGCTACACCGAAGAACAACTTTGTTTAGTTATAGTCGAACTTAGAAAATGTTAATTAAGAGTGCTTTCAGGCTCAAATAGCAAAAACAACAACAACAAAGAAGAACAAGAAAGTTCAGGCTCAGCCCTAAAATAAGTCGTTCGTGTGGCTCATTGGGGCCTACAGTACTCAGCAACTCACTCCGTCGTTCTTGTTTACAGCACGTTTCATTTGCTATCGAAAGCAAGCTCTATTGCAATTGAAGAAATTACGTGACGTAGGCTATTCATAAAGAAACAAGGTTAACTGAATAGAGGGTAATGTGAAGTGCTAGAATTCTATCTCATATGAACCATGTGAGCGTTAGCCCACATATACTTGTACATGTTCGTTGCCGTGACTTGGCATTCACATGGTTCATATGGGATAGAATTCTAGCACTTCACATTACCCTCTATTCAGTTAACCTTGTTTAAAATATAAGTGCTACACGGCCTACGTTTGTTTAAACGTAACCTTTCCTTGTATTCATAAAGAAGGTGGGTGTACATGTGTTCAAGGTTAGAAGCTGTAATTCTCGTGATCTTTTGAATTCATAATAGAGAATACTCAATCCACTTTGTTCTTAAAATGTGTTACCAGGAGCCCATAACTGAGGAGCATCCCTATGCATTATATCCTTGAGTCAACCTTTGCGCGTATCTTTCTATTTTTAGAACTAATCCTTCAGCAGGAAACTCACATTTACAACAATTTACATCAATTTGCACAATTTGCATACATTGCTTTTGCTATTTTTGTCCTTGTTCCACAATAACTATATTCTGACTGGCCATTCTAAACAGTGTGTGCAGAGCCGAAGAACTCGTGGCGTTCTAAAAATAGAAAGATACAAGAAGAGGTTCACTCATACGGCTTGTATGGGAGAGGCAAGCTCCTACTCATGGGCTCCCTGGTGTTACCCCATCAAAATGAACATTGTCCCCAATATTAATTTCTAAGCCTCGAGGGAACAGCCAGTAGTGACGTCTCTAATTCGGTGTTGCTCCTTACAAGAAGAGATAACAGATCAGTATCCTATGTCCCAGTGAGTTGCGTATAGCAACATACACCTTATTCCAAAATGGCCCCCATTTTAGTATTCTTTTGTTTCCTTGCAAATTGGCCCTTTTGGCCTCGCTTTCAAACGTAAAATTCAAAAGAATATTTACCCTTGAACGAGACTAAAAGGGTCAATTTGTAATCAAACAAAAGAATACTAAAATGGTGGTTTTACCTCGGTGTAACAACCTGCGAAATGTTTTCTTTGTTTTGTTTGCTCCTTGTAGGGTTAGGTTATTCTGTGATGTTTTTTTTGCTCTTTTGCTTTCTTTGTGTTGCGTCATCCGTAAGTTTCACAGGTTTTACACCGAGGATGAGCCAAAATGGTGGCCATTTTGGAATAAGGTGTATAAAGCATGCACAGTGCAACCCCGCCTTACGACCACCCGGTTAATGCGACTACCCCTTTATTATGACCACATTTTTTATGGCCCGAACAAAAGCCAACACACATTCTCTTATCTGAAAACCCCGTTAATCCGACCACCCCGTTATTACGACCACGGACCACCTTTTGGAGTCCTCAGTCCTTATTTTCTTTACAAAATTACCCCGTTAATACGACTGGTTACAGTAAGGACACTCGAACCGTGAACACTTGACATTTTTGTGTACATTGTTTTTTTTGACGACAAAGAAATAAAGGCTCTTCTTATGATGTATAGTGTTACATGTATAACATTTGGTAAGTGTAAAAACATTAAATACTCTTGTCAAAACGACAAGCCCACATTCTATAGTCACTAAAAAAATGTACAAAAAAGGATCAAGTGTTCATGGTTCGAGTGTCCTCACTGTAAATTGACTACAGTTTCAATGGAAACTCAACTGGGAGGATACGTTCTTTTGAGGAGTAGCACATGAAGGAGGAGAGGAAACAGATGATACTGTAGCCTGCGGAAATGCTCCCGGTTGGGTTTAGGGCAAGTTAGCCGAGTTTAGTCTAGGGCGAGTGGGACGAGTCAAGAGCGGTCTGGTGATGAGTCCCACTCGCTTCGCTCGCGGATTCACGCTCCGACTCCCACTCGCTTCGCTCGCGGATTCACGTTTCACTCGCCGAATTTTTTCCGCCCTCGCTGGGAGCCTGTTCGCAGGCTAATGATACTGGTGAAAGAGGAGTTAGTGAGGATGAAATCAATGTTCACCTCCGGCAAATGTCATGCCCAAAATAACTTCATATACGGAAGCGTCATCTAACTTGCAAGATGTTTAGAATTTTCGAGAGACAGAGGGCAATATAAAAACTGCTGACATCTCGCATCTCGCTTGTGTACAAAGTGATTGGCGTAAAGGCCCACGTTCACCCTACAGGCATTGCGTGCCGTGGAACAATAATCCAGCCAAAGCTGAAATTCATCCAATCAGATAGGAACTGAACGACGTCATTGTTTTTTCGCATTACATGCACTTGGTTTTGTTCAGTTGCAATTAACTGCGTTTGTAAGGTTGAAAAAATAACTGTGAAAAGGTTGATTTATGACGAAATTAAATGTAATCAAGTGTAGTACATGTTTAAAGCGTGTTGTATCATAATGTGACCCTGCCTCATTACACGACCATCCCGTGTTTATACGACCAACTTTCCATGGCCCAAAGGTGATCTTATTAACGGGGTTCCACTTTATTAATTGTTTGCATGTAATCGACTACGACTTCTGCCTAAATAATTGTCCCTCATAATGTCAACGTTCGTACCAATAATTCGGTTCCTTAAAAGATTAAAAAGCCAAGCTATTCACTATATTAGGCATGGCGGAATACGAATTCTATTTTTTTTTTATATGGAACTATGAACTTTTATTTGGATTTTCTAGTTGTTACAGTTAACGTGATATAAACGGCCCTCTCTAGTAAACGCCTCATACCTATTCAACGCCCCCCTTACAACACAAACATAGTCATTTAATAAACTCCCCGGGCTTTTATTAGGTTATTTACGGTATCCTCTTAGGGAGGAAAATTCCCATTGAGTGGAAGGAAGCTAAGGTCAAGAAGGGAGATAAAAGTTATGTTAAGTCTGCTTCCCTTTCTATGCAAGCTATTTACCCGCGCGGACCCGAGAGATACAGGAGAATAGCGATGAAATGACATACGAAATGAACCGCATGGGCCATCCCAGAATTACGCAGGCAACTGGGGCAAGTTTCAATTTGAACCAATCGATAAACTGACACCATCACATGAAAGAACTTTGAGAACCCATCCCATAATGCAACAAGTTTTGGGGGTCACTTTGCATAAAACAATACAAGTTATTTACTCTTGGGACTGTATCATGCTTCAATGAACTAGATATCCATTGTTTTAATGCAAAGAACCCTCCAAAATGAACTCTATAAGGCCTTGCTGTCATCAATAATCTGAATAATGCAACCCCCTTCGTTCCCAAAATATGAAAGCTTTTTAGAGCTACCGTTTCCACGAGATCCGTGTTTTTAACACTGAGTACCTTGTCAGACTGGACATCGTCAAACGTGAACACCATTAACTCCGGAGAAAAGGTAAAGGCCACCGGCGCTTCTTGAATCCTTTTGCTCGTTCATATTTGACGAGTTAACAAAGGAGTAAAACCCAACGCTAGGATTAAGAATTTAATTTTTTCGAACGCAATGCTCGTGACTTAAGGAGGGTAAAAAGTGTTAAATATGACCAAGGGACTGCTGCTGTTTGTTGGGGCCTGGGATTGTGTGTTGGGGTCTCCTACGCCTGGTTGCGTTCCAACTACAGTTGCAAAAGACTGTGATTATTTTTCCAACTTTCATTTCATTGAAGAGTTTTATCATGCAAAAAAAAAAAAAACGCTTGGACAGCGGCCTAGAATGAGAGATTAGGCTGATTTTCAAAAGAGTGCATAGTGCAGATTTTTTAAGATTTCGCATAGCGGACACCTTCCATTGGAATATAATGAAAGGCCCTTTTAAATTCCTAAATCCTTTCATATGCTTCGACTCGTGAAATCCGTACCCTTTTATATACCTGAAGCGTCAAAAAGGTACCCTTTTCGGGCAGGGCCTCCCCGTATAGTACCCCCCCCCCCCCCGGGGGGGCCTGCTCGCATGTTCGCCGCATGTCTGATCATATGCCTTAGTACCAGTTTTTCGACCGAGATATAAGTTGAAAGTCATGCCACGAAACAACGCTTTAAAATGCGGCACGAGTTTGAGGAATTTTATCTGGCCAGGCCATCGGATCGTCTAACTTACCACATTGTAATATATGCAAAATGAATTAGAATGCATAATTGACTATTAAAATAAAAAATAATAATACAAACGTTCTTGTATGGCGCATTCCCACAGATCAATGCACCTTACAACCATTTTATCGCTAAATAAATATCATTTCTAATCAATGATAAAAAGGACTCTCTAAAAAGATATGTTTTAAGTTTAGTTTTAAAACAGTTAACTGTCTTCGCTTTTTTAATGTTCTTAGGCAAAGAGTTCCATAGTTTTGGTGCTGGGAACGAAAATGCTCTGCCACCATAAAAGTCAGTTCTAATCTTTTTAGGATAAAGTAGTAAGTGTGACCAGGGAACCCAACGAGAATGTAGTTCAAAACCACTTAGACATAGCATCGTTAAACGTATTTTGGTATTTAAACGGTAGATATAGGCATATTTTTATCCCCTAGTAATCCGAAAATTGTAGGGATCAAAACTTACCTTTTCGAAAATTTAAGCCAGAAAAAAGGCTCCCGAAAATTCTAGATGATCTTTTAGGGTAAAAATCCGTTAAAAATGGTCAATTATACCATTTTTTAGAAGTTCGAAAAGCCTAAGACAGGCAGGCAAGCAAGCAAATTTACAACAAATGTTCCGAAAATTCAAGATCTCAAAACGTCTTCCGAACAGATAGTTTCCGAAAATTGACGTTGGGTGCCCCTGCGTGACGATGATCTTAAAATTCAAGACGGATGATACTCGTCAATTAAATCAAATAGTTTGTTGATTGTCCATGCAGGGTTTTATAAGTTATGAGGACGTTGAATTGAATTCTCCTCTCAACTGAGAGCCAATGTAAAGTCTTGAACAAAGGCGTTACATGATCTGACCGTTTCACTATTTGTGTTTCAAATCGTTTTCTCTGAATATCAAAGCTTGCTGCAGTCAGTGTTATCCAACACAACCCGCGAGATCTCCGCTCATCAATGCATTCCTAAATCCGATGACGAATCGTCTCCAAAGTAAAAAAAAGCCAAATAGGGACTTTCTTGCCTTGGTTATGTGATTTATCTCCTTTCTTTTGGCCTCTTACTCTCACAAGTTACGTCTTTCAACAGCAAAGAAAATCCAGCCATTCATGACAAACATAGGTTACTGTTAACCAGAATAAAAACAAACTGTGCTTGAATCATCTTTTCCGAACAGTTTTATACGCACATCTAATGCCCGCTGGAAGGAATGCAGAGCAGAGGTAAAATCACCTGACGAATGTTGTGTCCCCCCGAGTAAATGGTAACTCTCAGCTGTGATAGCATGATCTTCTCCGAACAATTTTATTCGCACATCTAATGCCCGTTAATCAGACTGCAGAGCAGAGGTAAAATCGCCTAACGAATGCTGTGTCACCCCGAGTGAATGGTAACTCTCAGCTGTGCTTGCATGATCTTCTCCGAACAATTTTATTCGCACATCTAATGCCCGCTGCTTTGACTGCAGAGCAGAGGTAAAATCACCTAACGAATGCTGTGTCACCCCGAGTGAATGGTAACTCTCAGCTGTGCTTGCATGATCTTCTCCGAACAATTTTATTCGCACATCTAATGCCCGTTGAGCAGACTGCATAGCAGAGGTAAAATCACCTAACGAATGCTGTGTCGCCCCAAGTGAATGGTAACTCTCAGCTGTGCTTGCATGATCTTCTCCGAGCAATTTTATTCGCACATCTAATGCCCGCTGCTTTGACTGCAGAGCAGAGGTAAAATCACCTAACGAATGCTGTGTCACCCCGAGTAAACGGTAACTCTCAGCTGTGCTTCAATGATCTTCTCCGAGCAATTTTATTCGCACATCTAATGCCCGCTGCTTTGACTGCAGAGCAGAGGTAAAATCACCTAACGAATGCTGTGTCACTCCGAGTAAACGGTAACTCTCAGCTGTGCTTGAATGATCTTCTCCGAACAATTTTATTCGCACATCTAATGCCCGTTGTGCAGACTGCATAGCAGAGGTAAAATCACCTAAGGAAAGCTGTGTCGCCCCGAGTGAATGGTAACTCTCAGCTGTGCTTGCATGATCTTCTCCGAACAATTTTATTCGCACATCTAATGCCCGTTGAGCAGACTGCATCGCAGAGGTAAAATCACCTGAGGAACGCTGTGTCACCCCGAGTGAATGGTAACTCTCAGCTGTGCTTGCATGATCTTCTCCGAACAATTTTATTCGCACATCTAATGCCCGTTGAGCAGACTGCATAGCAGAGGTAAAATCACCTAAGGAAAGCTGTGTCGCCCCGAGTGAATGGTAACTCTCAGCTGTGCTTGCATGATCTTCTCCGAACAATTTTATTCGCACATCTAATGCCCGCTGCTTTGACTTCAGAGCAGAGGTAAAATCGCCTAAGGAATGCTGTGTCACCCCGAGTGAATGGTAGCTCTCAGCTGTGCTTGCATGATCTTCTCCGAGCAATTTTATTCGCACATCTAATGCCCGCTGCTTTGACTTCAGAGCAGAGGTAAAATCACCTAACGAATGCTGTGTCACCCCTAGTGAATGGTAGCTATGGGCTAAGAATGCATTTGCTTTTTGTTTATTTGTTCTCAATAGGATATCAAGAGCGCACGTCTTAAAATAAAGAGCCTTTGAGTAGTTCTTCTTGTGGTGGTGCAAATTACCGAAGTCTTGGTAGATCTTTGCAAGAGGGTTATTGCATTCTTGAGAACGACGGGTCACGGTTGAATCAACGTTCTCCTCTGGGCCTGAAGAGCTATGTTTGAATTGCTCGAGTGTTGCGTGGTGACGTGCGACTGATTCTTCGAAACCTGATCCAACAATTCCCTCTTCTGTGAATATTGACTCCAGAAGTACCATAACATTACAGCAAAAATGAAACAAATAAAAAGGGGTTTTGGAATTTATCTGGAGATCATTTAACATTCGAAGGGCAGGGTTAATTACAAATTGCTGGGTGTCAGTGTCAAAGAAGTTCTTTGCTGCTTTCCTGATGTGAAATATAACTAGGAATTGCAATGGCCAATAATTTCCCGGTTCAAAAGTATTTGTTTGAAGTTCTTTGCCATTTTTTGGTTTTTTTCCCTTGCGTCCCAAAGGTGGAATGACAATCAGTTGCTCGTCTGCAGCGGAATTGCATTCCTTGTGTGCTTTGTCATAGTAGTAAGTCGAGGTAGATGGGTCGTTTAAGAACTGATAGTAGACCGCCATGACTTGGTTAACAATGAGCCTTAGAATTTTCTGCTCTCCACTTTCACGCATTAAAGAAACAGCCTCTTGCAGGCACTCTATCCCGCTCTCATCCTCGCCGTTAACAAGCTCACAGATGCCAAAGTAACACAAATATTTACTCCTTTCATCGTCAGAAACTAAACAAGATTTTGACTGGATTTCATATGCCTTCTTGAGAAGTTGCATTGAACTTCCTCCTGCTCCCCAGGTAATTTCACTAAATGCTTTAGAAGCTAGTAAACGCCTCTGGTAATGTGTATTTCCAAGAGCATTGGCTGCCTTAAAGGCCGAATCGTAGATGGTATAGAAATTGTCAGATTCCATAGGACACCAAAACAACGTGTCCAGAAACATTTCTGCTTTAACCAAAACTTTAAAAACATTCTCGGCTATCCTGGGATCTGTGCAACCGTCTACAAGACTTTCTACAAAAAGCTGTTTTTCCTCATAGAATCCAATGAATGCGTCCATGGAATGACCCTTTAGAAACTCATCATTCAATTTGTCGAAACGAGAAATGTAATGCTCACGGAAACGGCACTTTGCATTTGCTACTATTTCTTTCATTCGCTTATCTCCTGTTTCTTTAGCAAATGACTGAAGAAGCTTATGCATTATGAATGTTCCAGGCTGGGAGTTTGAATCGAGAAAGGATTTTCTTTGGAGTAACTTCAACATTGTGATGGCCTTGCACTTTCTAACATTCAATACAGCTGCTGCGAGAGTCGTGGTGAAACATCCCGGAAGAACAGACAAAGACACAAATGCTTCTTTTTGTTCGGGAGAAAGTCTGTGGAAGGACTTTTCATATAAGAACTGCAATCTTTGATTAGCTGGATAATCTGTATTGTCTAAGATGTCGACGATACTTTCTGTTGTGGACTCAGTGAACTCAATCAAACACAGGCTTGGTTGAACATCATCTTCAGAAACTAGAGAGCACATTAACCTCATTGCAAGAGGCACACAACCACATATTTGGGCAATTTGTGCGCAGTCATCGGGAGTCGCATTTGGCACCAATTCATGAACTAACGTACGAGATGAGGTGTCATCCAGTGACCTTATTCTTATTGATTTGTGCCCTTGGAAATTCAAGTTGATAAATTCAAATGATTCTCGTGTCGTCACCACCAGAGTTATCTTCTTATTTCGCGTGAGAATTTCTTCAAATAGTTGCAGGACGTCTTCTTTTACATTTGGAAAGCCACTCTCTAGCAGATCATCTACATTATCAAGAATAAATACGCAGGAATCTGAAATGCTGCCGAGGGTCTCAATTAGCTCATCTTCAAAGGACAGAGGCTGAGATTCTGATCTCTGACTCGGGATGGCTTGCCTTACGAGGCTGAAAAGCTTTGATGTCAGATGTGCCTTTGTCTGAAGTCCTCGTAATGAAAGGAAACAAACAGGAAAGCGTCGAGACTGCAGTTGGTGCCCCACCGCTATCGCAACCGATGTCTTTCCGAATCCGGGTGAGCCCCAGATCGTCACGATTCGGGTATGTTCGGCACTCACTAGATCCACGATCTCTTGGCATTCACTCTGTCGTCCAGTGAAGTTTGGAATCATTGAAGGAAGAACAGATCCTGGGACTCTTGACTTGATGTCTTTGTAATGCAAAAGTAAAACACAAAGTAGACGTTGCTTACTTTTTTTTTAATATCCTTTTTCTGGTTGAGAGAGAAGATACCAAGAAGTAAAAAGAAATATCATCTTCAACTTTGTGCACATAACAGAAAATGTTATACAGCAGGCATATTTCCCGTTTTTCAGTGCATTGTAGAAGTAGAAAACTTCAGTTGCCGTCATTTAAATGAAGACAGATCTTGTGCAATATTGGCCACGTTCCTAAGATGACGTCACTTCAGAAACTCCTCGTCACAACATAAATTATCTAGTTATAATAAACATAATTAGTAGACTACATATGTAATAAACAAAGAAAATTTGTTTGTGACGTCATCTCAGAAATTAACCTTTGGCTTTGATTAGGTTAGCTGTAAGAGCAAATTTAATAACTACTGTACCGCTCGAAACAAAGAAACTACTTAATTACAGCGCTTATAAGAAGAAAGTTTTCTTGAAACGAAGGAAATGATTTAAAACTCCCGACTTGAGAAACTGTATGTTGGCTTCACTTTTCGACCCTATCAATTTCCAAACGCGCACTTTTATAATGTCACAGTTGCGACAATTTCAAAAACTTAAGCCTGCCTTTTGTAGTGGAAAACAATGCCAACAAAAGCCTCACCGCGTTATCTCTCAACTGCAGAGTAAATCAACCGGAAAAAACCTA
Organism: Montipora capricornis; assembly: GCF_036669925.1. Lineage (NCBI taxonomy): Eukaryota > Metazoa > Cnidaria > Anthozoa > Scleractinia > Acroporidae > Montipora > Montipora capricornis. The sequence goes on along the minus strand of NC_090886.1, from coordinate 6,908,496 downwards.
GGTAAAACCTCGGCTTTCGTTTTCCGTAAACGAGGTTTTATCTCGGTCAAACTGGAGATCGAATCCACATTTTGACCTCGGAAGAACCGCCGCAAATGCACAAATAGTTTCAAGCGGTACTGTAACAGTTTCGTTTATTTTTATGTGACTTGTGTTGTTTGTTTTTCTTTTAACCACGCAAGATACATGGAAGATCTGTCTGTCTTTTTGTCATATTTTAACAGACAAACAGTGTGTTGTTTGTCATGCCTATTGCTATCTGCTGCTGTTTTTAAAAGGAGTCTTGAAAACGTTGTCCTAGTGTTTTACCTGTTTTTTCTGCTTCTTTATATCGTTCCTCTTCCTTCTTTTTTAGCTCATGGATCTCCTTCCCTAACGCACTCATATGTTCCTGTTGCATCCTCAAGCCCTCCGCGACCTCTTTGTTGGCAGTGAGGCTCTCCTTTAAGGACTCCTCAATCTTTTTCATATCTGCATTTCTGCTCTCTAAACATTTTATGTATGCTTGCTTCTCTTCCCTTACCTGTTGTTCCAACTTACGGACTTCTGTTGTCGGAAAGTCAGATGCAGTCAAACTTCCAATAACATCAATCGATGCAGTTGGAATTCCTAGAGCTTTGAACGCTTCTTTAGCGTACTGAATGTTCTGGTCAAATGTTGCTTTGTCCATCTCCAAGCGAGAAGAATGACAAACTGCATTCCTCAAACGCCGAAGCTGATCAATAGCCAGTGCAAAGGTCTCGGCATTATCTCCTACTGGGCTCAACACAGATCCAT
>NC_090886.1:6900219-6902719 GCF_036669925.1 Montipora capricornis | reverse complement strand
GAGGTGATTTCACACAATTGCTTAAAGTTATCTAACTATTATATAACAAATTGATTACATCGCCAAATGACATCGTTTTGCTTTATCATTCGATTAACCAAAAATCAATTCTTCTGGCTAGTCTCAAATTTTCAAAAATAAAAGTGCGTTTGAATATTTGCGTAATCAAATGGAACAGGAAAGAATCACCATAGCATGACATTCTCGGAAATAAAGAATGGGGGTTCACCATGAAAATGATCTCATAAATTCATACTAATAAGTTAGTTTGTGAGTAAAGTTTATGAGTAAATTAAAGTTTGTGAGTAAAGTTTGTCATCTAGATCAAAGTGTGTTTAAATATTCACATTATCACTATAGCGTGACATCAAAGGGCTTTCCCGTGAATTTTAACTAATCAGAAATGATAAATTGTCTGATGCATCACACTACATTTATTGTTACTTGTGAGAAAAATAATTTTGTGAGTAAAGTTTGTCGGTAAAGTTTGTCATCCAGATTGTTTTAGACAGGCACAGCTGTACTGGGCTATACGCAGCTATACAGGCCTATACAGAGCTATATACAGCTATACAGAACTATACAGAACTATACACAGCTATACTGAGCTATAAACAACGGTACAGTGCTATAAATACCTATAGAGAGCAATACAGAGCTATACAATGCTATACACAGCTATACACAACTATACAAGGCTATACACAGCTATACAACTATACAAATCTGTACTGGGCTATACAGAGCTATATAGAGCTATACAGGGCTATACACAGCTATACTGGGTTATACTGGGCTATACACAGCTACACAGGCCTATACAGAGCTATACACAGCTACAGCTGTACACAGAACTATACACAGCTATGCAATGCCGTACACTGCTATACAGGGCTATAAATAGCTATACAGAGCAACGCAGAGCTATACAGAGCTATACAGGGCCATACACAGCAATACAGAGCTATACACAGCTATACAGGGCTTTTCAGAGCTATACAGGGCTATACAGGGCCATACAGGGCTATACAGCTATACAGAGATATACACAGGTATACAGAGCTAGACACAGCAATACAGAGCTATACAGTTGTATACAGTTGTATAGGTGAAACCGACGCGCCGTGGATGCCGAGCTGGTTCGAAAAAGAAAAGACCTATTTCTGTTGTTGTGACAGATTTTCGAGAGAGCTCAAGGCAGGCGAATCAATTTCCTACTCTTTTGGTTAACTTGAATGGATTTCATTCTGCAGAAGCGGTCAATTTGCATAATCCTTCGGAAACTTACTTATATATTCATTCTGACACCTCCCGTCCCACTAACAATAACAGTGGACGCATTGTCGTGGAACGTACGCCGTTTGTGCCTGATCGTGGAAAACACTCGCCTCTTCTGACTTTATGCACTGCCAATTTTCGAGCTGTAAAGTCAAAGACCGCAGCTTTACTAGAGTACATTCATAGTGCTGATATGGACATCTTTGCAGTTACCGAAACATGGCTTACCGATAAAGATGCTGCTGCGAAAATGGAATTCATTCCGACAGAGACGCACAAGTTTGTACAGTGCAATCGCCAAGGTCGTAGAGGAGGGGGAACTGGGTTGCTATTCAAGAAACAACTCCAGGTCAAACACATCGAGTCTGGTGAGAAGTCTTCATTTGAGTTTTCAGAATGGAGAGTAATGCATCAATCACTTTGAGCAAAATTGATCATCGTTTATCGTCCTCCTTACTCCGCTGAACATCCAGTTACTCCTCGGGTGTTCTTTGAGGAATTTGGTAATTTCCTGGAGTCGAACATTTTGTGTCCAGAGTCCTTAATTTTTGTTGGGGACTTTAATTTCCATATGGACGTGCCGAGTGACCCTGATGCGCGCACATTCCTGGATCTCCTAACATCAATGGGTCTCAAACAACATGTATCTGTACCAACTCATATTAGTGGTCACACGCTCAATCTAGTGATCACTCGTGCACAAGATCCAGTTGTTTCCAGTATCCCCGTGGCGGATCGATATCTGTCAGATCACGCTTCGGTCCTGTGTTCATTAAATGCGGCTAAGCCCAGTCATGTCACCAAGGAGATTTGTTATCGTCGACTGAAGGCTATTGAAGTTGACCAACTGCGCGCGGACCTGCAGAATTCTGATCTATGCCAAAAAGAATATGCTGATTTGAATGAGTTGTCTCTGGCTTACACGTCGACACTTTCATCCTTGCTAGACAAACATGCGCCTCTTCAGAAAAAGACCTCTGTGGTCAGGCAGCGTGTCTCGTGGTTTAATAGCGAGATTAAGGACGCAATCAGGTCAAGGAGGAAAGCTGAGAGGAAATGGCGCAAGTTCAAGTCTTCAGAAGATTTGTGCGCTTTTAAATCTGCGCGCAATCATGCCACCTACATTATGAACTGTGCTCGTCGAGATTACTACTCCCAGCTTATTTCTGAGAACAGTGCAGATCAGAGGAAGTTATTCCGCACTACTAAGTCTCTATTGTGT
>NC_090886.1:6875219-6887719 GCF_036669925.1 Montipora capricornis | reverse complement strand
ATGGGACGCTAGTCCATCGCTCCGCTTAGTCTCCAAAAAAACTATTTGTCTTACCGTTCACGGTCTCGTAAACGTTTTCAACCTTGCTCCCAGGGTCTCTCTTCTCTGCCTCCTTTGTAGGTGAGGAGACAAAATGTTTTCTTTTCTTATGTGTAAGTTCCATTGTTGGTCAAGAAAAAGGCCCGCGCAGAGGCCTGTTTTCTGTTTTGTGCGTTATCCAGTCATAGCTTCTCTGTATTCTCGACCTTGGAGTTTTAATTAACCGGTTTGGCCATTTGCAAAAAAATTAAAAAAACAAAACAAAAAACAAAACAAAACAAAATGGTTTATTTGTACCGCACGTAAAGAGGGATACAGGAAATAAGAGAATCAAGAGGTCACCTGATGAGCTCCTGAAGAGAAACGAATGTTTTTTTTTCCCTTCCGGAACATAAAGCTGTCCCAACAGACGAGCGACAGCAACATCTTCAGGTTAATTGTCTGAGACGTGATTACATTACGTAACCTTTCTACAAATGAGCAAAAAATAAAATACAAATAAAGTAAAAACGGCTTTTTAGGTTTCTCGTAATAACCATTTTCGCTAATTGAAGAGCCTCTTGAATCTTTTAGTGTTTTGTCTTTGCCGCGACAAATACACGCAATTATTTTATACCGTTTCTCTGGTGCTCAGGTCCTGAACAGTTGCAAAATCCTCCTGGCAAATCAGCAGTAGATCAGTTTGCGCGAGAGCAGTGATTCCAGTATTGAGTCCTTTTATGACTTTCTCATTGTTTCTAATGAAGGCGACCTCTCTTATGAAACTAAATAATTTGGTGTCCTTATTTTTGATGCGCAATATAAAGGAAGAGTACTTAACAATAGAACCTCAGTAAAACAAGAATTTTACGTTACCAATTATTACTGGCATCTTGATTTCATTTACCGGCGGAGTTGGTGACATCCAAAATCCATTAGCCGAAAAGACAACACAGACAAGAGTCATTAGATGTAGTTCACTTCTTATCAGCATTTTGGAGGGACGAAAGTGATAGCCTTTGTCTCGTGGTCAGTTTATAAAATAACACGTTCAATGACGTACTTAATGAAAAAAGTTATCCAGTCATAGACCAGAGCCATTCCACTTCAGTTGTTAAGAACCGCGAGAGAAATTGCACTACTCGACCTTAGCTCTCGCGTTACACAAGTTCTGTATGAACACTTGACCCCTGGAGTGTTTTGTCTTGCAATATTTCGGCAGGACTGTTCACGATTCAAGCAGAGTATTGCTTGTCATTCAAGTCAATTGCATAGAGGGCGGTGTCTGGTATTTATTTCTGAAACCTTATTTGTCAATCATTTCACCGGTTGCAGATGGTTTCATTCTGAATGTGCTTTTATTTGTAACAAAGAAAAAATGAGTGTTAAGATCATTTCAGGCACTTGGGTGGAGAAAGCTAAGCACCGTGAGAGTAATTAAAGTGTCTTGTCTAAGAACACAACACAATGTTCCCCGGAGTCAAGCACACATTATAACCATGAGGTGGGCGCGCCTCCCACAAAAATTCTTTTTTTGAATATTGTTAAAGTAAAATTACACAAGCAAATCATGTATGTAAATACAAAGTAAATCAGGAAGAGTAAATTGTCTTAAGTACTCTATTTTTGTTAGAGTCAAAAAACAATAGAATGACTTAGTACGTACATCATCTTTTAATAAAGGACAAAAAATTATAAATAACCTCAAGATTCTCCTTTTCACGATAATTTAAATATGAATAAATTATTACTATTATTATTATAATTATTTCAATTCAACTAAGTTGACTAATTTTGAGCACTAACTCGAACAATGGAAGGCCTTTGCTGCCTTTGCAAAACCTTAAAGGAGTGCGTATGCACATTTCAGACAACATGGTAAGAAAGTGGACTCCAAAACATGGTCAGCTGCAAGCGAGAAAGAAAATGAATTCTTTAGAAGTTTGGAGCTATTCTTTTTACAAGACAAATACGTAAGTTAAAAGTGAAACTAGACGTGTAACCCATTTGAAAATTCTTACCGTTGAGTCAATGATCCTGCCATAAACATGTTGACAGCAAAAAGAGATTAACCAAGTACTTCATGTTCTGCTTGTCCAACACAAGTTAGAAAGCTGGCAAAGAGTTGTTCATTTTAATTGTGGTTTCCCCATGATGTAGCTTCACTGGTTTAGCAGGCTTCAAAAAGCACATTCTCTCTGCCGACAGCACTTCCTCCAACCACAGTCAACTCGTCCCAGCTACACTATAATTATGCACATCAGAACACCTTTTCACTGCAAAAGATTATAAATTTCAGTAGTTACTAACATATGCTTTTCCTTATAATAATTTTTCTACATGTATTTAGTTTAGGGTTGGAAGAGACAGGGGCAACATTAAAATCCCAAATTCAAGGTTAACTTAACCTTGAGGATTTAAAAAAGCGGACTCTAATTTAAATTAAACATTGTCATCTCCAATCGAAAAAAAATTAATTCCCCTGAAGTTTAAACTGGTTCTTCTTAGGCTCTGAAGTTTGACCAGTTTCAAACTTCATCCAACAACTTCCAACAAGTCGCAACAACAAGCCACAACACACAACATGGTGTGCAAACGCTCGCAACATGTTGGGCCCAACATTGTTGCGTCTTGTTCGCCAACAATGTTGCGAGCATTTGCACGGGCCAATACAGGACAACACGTAAGTTAAAAGCCAAAACTTGACATATAACCCGTTTGAAAATTCTTACTGTTGAGTCAATGATCCTGCCATAAACATGTTGACAGCAAAAACAGATGAACCAAGTACTTATAACTCCTGCTTGTCCGCTTGTTTTTGACTTCAAATTGACTGGGAGCCACCATCTTGGATAATTGTGACAATTAATGTTACTAAATGTTAATATTAATTCTATTAGACTAATGTTATTAAGGTGATTCCCTAGTATTGCACTGCGCATCCTGTTCTGCGCATAACACAGCGTAGGCCACGTTCGTATTAAGGCATGGCAAAGAGGCTTTATGGTCAAATTTCACGGCTCAGTTCTGTTTTCTTTGTGTCACAAGTCTAAACGGATATTTCTAAACTAAACGATGTTTGAATTTAACCATAGACTCGCAGCCATGTGTGAATATTGATATATCGAACGTGGCCAATAACATTTCAAAATGGCGACCTTTCCAGCTGGAAACCCCGCTAGAAAGAAGAAGAATGGCCGTTTTCAGAGCACAGCAGTAAAGAGCAAAACAAGAAACCTTTTAGACTCTCGCAAAACAAAAAGTAGAGTGATAGCTTTGATGATGCTAAAGAACATTTCAGTCCAACAGTGAAAGTGAAACCTTGCTATCGGGGAGACGTGTTGTCGAGGGGTCAAGCTTGGTTTGCTTTCGTAAACGAGGTTGGTGACCTATCCTTTTTTTGGCATAATTTTATTCTCTTACTCATCACCTTAGTGCTGTAAAAAGTTTAAAAAATTTACGTCAAAAAAGTTACAGGAAAGCCATCACTCATGGACACAAAATTGTCTCCTCGAGATCACGCACCCGAAGAATATTTGTAGTCAGTGCCTTTTCAAGACGTGTGCCTGTGCCATAGAACGGGTGTCTGGAAAACCCGAATAGCGAATAGCGAACAGTCGCGAATACCGAACAGCGAATAGTCACGAATAGTGACGAATAGTAACAAATAGTGGCAAATATGGGTGGAGGGGGGCGGGGGGGGGAGGGGGGGGGGATTGTGACGAAATGACGAAAATTTGGTACCCAGTACTTCCTGGTCAACCGCGCAGCAACGTTGGATGGGATTTTCCCGCTAAAAAAGCAGAGATGTGTCGGCGAAGGACAGCTTGAGCCCTGAGAAGAAAAGGTAATAAATGCACTGAAATCCTGTTACTTATTTGGATAATTAATTAACGCAACGGTTATCAGAGTAGCTCGTTTGTCTCTTTAATCACAAACCACTTGCCTCACATTTTGATTTTATTCCTTTTTACAGAACGTGTCTCGCCAGATCGGACAGCACAGATGAGGATGGTGAAATGTGAGTATCTAAAATTTATGTTCGGGCGCCACTGTGCAAGGAGATGATCATGAGCTTGATGTATTAATGAAAGTGATTTATATTTTTGCATTTTGACGTTTGTTCTTCTTTAGAGTGTTTGTAAAAGCATGTACGAAACTCTCTTTCGATGACAGGTGAGCAATACAATTCACCTGTTTTGTTATTTAAACAATTACGTCAAAGCTGTGCTTCCTGTTCTGCAAAACGTAGCCTGAACCGATAGAACAAACTTGTCCTTGATAGATGAAGTCGCAATGATTAAATGAGTAACTTGAGGAAGTTATATCTCGTGAACGAGCTCGGTGACCTATTTATTTAATTGCACATTTCGAGTCACCATAATGTAGGGAACAATCGAGAAAAGTTTAAGGAAAATCTTACAACATCTTCTATTACTAAGGAATCACCTTAAGTGTTATTAACGACACAACTGAATTATTTAAGACGGCTGCGCCCAGTAAAGTTGTAAGTGATTCTAAGAATTCGTTTTCCTGATGCAAACGCTCATTAAAACAGTTTTTCCCATGGCTTAAATTAATTTCGAGTCAATCCTGCCATGAACGCATTTACTGCAACAAGAGATGAACCAAGTACTTCACTACTGCCTTGATGCTGCCAGTTCTGCTCATCCGCACATGTCAAAAAGCTCGTAGAGAGTTGCTTATGTAAATTTTGAAGTCCTATGATCTTGCGTCACTGGTTAAGCAATGATAATAGGTGACGTTAACAATATCTCCTCTACACTGAGTCGAAAATACTATATCCAGATGGGGAAAAAAGGCTTTTCCCTCTTCCTTATGATTTTTCTACATGTTCTTATTTCAGAGTGGGAAGAGACAAGGCGGTATCAAAATTCCAATAATAAGGTTAAGTTAACCTTAATGTACCCAGGAAGTGTTCTCTAAAACTTCCAAACATTGGTCAGCTCCAAACAATAAGGACATCAATACATCAGAAGTTTCAACTTGTTCTTTTTATAAGGCAAATACACGAGTTACCTTCTTGAGGTCAAGACCGAAACTCAAGATTAATTAACTGTGAGTTCCCACGATGTAGCTTCACTGGTCACTGCAGCTTCAAAAAGGAACAGGAGACAAGAAGTTTGGAACAAGACACCAGTGAAAGTAATCATGTGGAGAGAGAGAGAGAGAGAGAGAGAGAGAGAGAGAGAGAGAGAGTTAGATTTACGTCAGTACTTGCTACCAAAGTTAGGTATTTGCTACGGTAACAAATACTGACTGGTAGGTATTTGCTACTTGAATGAGTATTTGCTACGGTAGCAAATACGGAAATGAGTATTTGCTACCGTACCAAATACGGTGGGTAGGTATTTGCGACGTGACAGTAGGTATTTGCTACATAAAATAGGTATTTGCTACCGTAGCAAATACGTACATTAGGTTTTTGCATTAAGTGGTTGTTGGTATCTTTCGTCATATTGTTAATGTAGCATATTCAGCTAGTGGTTATCTCTTGATACCATGGAAAAGACATTTCTTTGAGCTTTAAAATCAACATCTGTTGTCTTTTTTGAAAAAAAAAATGGGACAACGAAATCTTCCCATACAGCGTTACCCCATAAGAAGAAACAATCTCTTACATGGTGTAACATTTAACAAAAATCAATAGACCAGTCTTAAAGAAACGACAGTTTTTTGAATATATCTCTCTTTTTTCAGAAATAGAATGTTTTGAAAATCTTTGATTTAACTTGCTATGAAAAGAAGAAAAACGATTGCTGTCCGAAAACGGAGATATAAACGAATGAAGTTGCAAAATAAGGGGGTTACAAGGTCCTTATTTACGCAGGCGCAAAGTTTGTCACCTGCTCAATCGAGTCCGCATGTGCATAGAATTAGGGAGACAGATTAAAGTAATCAAACAATCGTTTGTTTAAAAGCTGTGTGCATAGAAGACAAATAGCGAAATCAGTGGTAACGTCCATAATTTGCGGTCACCTATTTTAATTCATGAGCTGACGCGAGCAGCTTCAATAGTGCATTTACTTACATGAAGCAAAGTGGCGTGAAACAAGGCTGTGTTCTCGCTCCAATACTATTCGGCACCTTCTTATCTCTGCTGCTGCCCTACGCTTTCGATCAGACTGAAGACGGAAGCACCATCCACGCAAGGAGTGACGTGAGCCTTTTCAACCTTGCTCGCCTGCACGCGAACACCAGAGTGCGCAAAGTTCTGCTTCGGGGATGCTGTTCGCGGATGATGCTGCCTTCACTGCACACACCGAGGAGGCCTTACAACGACTAATCAGTGCTTTGCATACGCATATCACGAAGTTCGGCCTCACAATCACTCTCAACAAAACAAACATCCTGGGGCAAGATATCAGCAGAGCTCCTTGCATCCTACTCGGTGACAACACCCTCGAGGTTGCAGAGGATTTAACCTAGCTTGGCTTCATCATCTCCAGCAGCGCCTCTCTGTACACCGAGCTGAACACCCGGATCGACAAGGCAGCATCAACAAGGGCCCGCCTAACCAAGAGACTCTGGGAGAACTCCATGCTTTTTAATAATGCATTTTAATACATATTAATGATCTCCCTGGATGTCTTCTGCATACCAAAGCACACATGTATGCCGATGACACCACGATATATGCATCCTCTCTATCCACTGCTAAACTATATGCCAAGGTAAATAATGACCTAACTCGCGTTAGGGACTGGCTTTTTGCAAATAAGTTAAGCTTAAATGTTACTAACACGGAGTATATGTTTTTAACAAGTACCTTCAAATTATCTAACTTAGGAAGAGACTATCCAATTAAGATTGGCAACAATTATGTTAAGAACGGTGCCTACTAATTCAAAGGTATTTTTGCGCGGTTTACTGAATATGCGGGAAAAGCACATCTTAACAAATGTTATTGAAATCCAAAAAGAAAATTGAGGGTAACCACGCATTTTTCGAAGATAATCAATCAACAATGTTTGTAAAAAGCTTTAAAATACAAAGCAATATATGGCGTTCTTTTACAAATTGAAGCTTAATTATCTCTGAAAAATGCTTGGTTACTTCCAATTTTCTTTTTGGATACCAAGATCACTTGCTAAGTTCTGGTTTCTCCGCATACTTTTAAACCGCGCAAAAATATCCCTGCATTAATAAAGACCACCTATAGGAAATTCGAGTATCTCGAGATGCGCAGAACATATGCGCAATAACAATGGTAGGCACCATCCTTAAAAGAAACAAGCAAACAAACAACAAAATATTTAGTAATTCACTTAGATGAAAATCATGAATGGAACGAGCATGTTGACAAACTTTGATCAAAAGTAAATCGATCCTTCCGTGGTCTAAAACAGGCACGTGTATGTATGTACCATTAGATGTTCTAAATACAATTTACAAATCTCTTATCCATTCTGTGTTCGACAACTGTGACATTGTTTGGACAATTTAGACCAGGGAATGGTCACTAGTATCCAGAAAAATCGTGCTGCACGCATAATAACCTTTCAAGGTTATGATGTTCGTTCAGCACAAATACGAAAACAACTAAACTGGGAAGAGCTTGCCTCAAGGCGTCAAAGGCATTTAAGCCTATTAATGTATGATGCAGTGAATGGAAATGTACCTAGTTACTTAAGCGACCTTTTCTCGGATGCCTGCGAGAACAACCCTTATAAATCTAAGCTAAGAAATACGGAATATAATGTTGTATTGGACCTAGTTCCAAAAACAGAATATTATAAAGGATCTTTCTTATACAGAGGAGGAATGCTGTGGAATTCATTACCAACTGGCATAAAAGCGTCCGAATCTAAAGCTATCTTTAAAAGTAAACTGGCTAGTAGGCAGGCAAACTGTTGATTATATTTTACTTTTTTTATTTTTTGTACATACCCCCGGTATTTTTATTGTAGTTTTACACTATTTACTTCTGTTTCCATACGGCTTTACATATTTGCATATGTTTAGTGTAGTTGTACAGTATTTACTTCCGTTTCTATACGGCTTTCGTGTAAAGAAGTTGTGTAACTCACCGCGCACCGGTGGCTCAGTTGGTTGAGCACCGGGCTGTCACGCGGGAGGTCGTGAGTTCAACTCCGGCCGGACCAACACTCAGGGTCTTTCAATAACTGAGGAGAAAGTGCTGCCTTTGTAATTACTTCTGCAAATGGTTAGACACTCTAGTCTTCTCGGATAAGGACGATAAGCCGGAGGTCCCGTCTCACAACCCTTCAATGTTCATAATCCTGTGGGACGTAAAAGAACCCGCACACTTGTCGCAGAGAGTAGGGCATGTAGTTCCCAGTGTTGTGGTCTGTCTTCTGTGGTGTATCATGGTTGGGAGGGTAAATGCTCGGAGATATTAGCTACTTCAAGCTACTCTAAAAATCTGAGGGTAAATAAAGATATATGTGATATGATATATAATGTATAATGAAATTACCGTATTCTGAGCACACTGCTTTGCTGCAGTGAGGCATGAACTTTGTACACCTACTAAGAGTACATACTCAATGCCTTCCATCTGCGCCGTGTTAAGAGAATCCTTGGCATCACCCGACTGCAATGTATCCCAAACAAAGAAGTACTGGCAAAATCAAGAACACCAAGCATTGTTTGCCCTCCTCTCTTAGGGACATCTACACTGGCTTGGCCATTCATCTGCATGCAGGATGGCCGAATCCCAGAAGACATCCTTTAAGGCGAGCTCGCGTCAGGCTCCAGACCTACTTGCAGGCCAATGCTTCAATTCAAGGACTTTTGTAAACGAGATCTCAGGGCTGGCAACATCAACCCAGCTGACCTGGAAGCCATAGCCGCAGACCAAGATGCCTAGAAGCTTACCGTCAAGACCAGTGTCAAAGTGTGAGAGAGAAGGAGAGGGCACCAGTATGAAGAGAAGAGTGAGCACAGGCGACAGCAGAATCAGCGCCACGAGTCATGAGTTTTCGCAGCTGTGAGCTTACTCAGTTTTTAGTCCTTCCCATGCTGTTTTGTACCCGATTTGGCTGGGTGTTAGATTACCAATAAGGCCCATGTAGGCCAGTGTGTGCTCATGTGGGCCAGTGTGTGCCCATGTGGGCTAGCTAGTGTAGGGTCATGTACGTTAGTGTATGCCCATGCACACTAATGTGCCATTCCTAGGATAGTGTTAACCATGGTAAACCACAATATGATTTCCACACCACGTGTCCACCCACAGCAGGAGTTGCAACTGTTCAAAAGACTAAACCTCAGCGAGACAGATGGATGCTATTAAACCTTACCTGGTGCATGTACATTGCCTGTCAATATTTTAAAATGTATTAATTAAGTATAGCGCGAAATAGCGTCCAATTTCTCGTTCTACATAGCTGATGAAGTGCAAGTCTAGAAGTCTCAAATTCTGGCAATTTACGTAAGATTGAGGAAGTAATAGTTTTATTTTTCAACAACTGATGACAAAGCTATAGGTTTCGGTGATCGCTACCATGACCATATTTGGACAGTGCCACAAGGTAAGGAATTAGCGTGAAAACGGATATACTTAAGTCCTTTATTTGCCACTTTTTCCGCATGATTATATAATATTCTTGATGTGGTATAAAAATAAAGCTGACATTAGTCCACTCCGGCTGTCATCAAGTTATGGACCTCTGCAATGCAGGTGCAATGCTGTTATTTTACTAAGCGAGTGTGTTGTCGCACAGGGCTTCAGATCCACGATCGGAAGATTTACGTGGAATTCGAAATGAACAGGGAAGATAACTTTATACAAACGTTTCTTTTGTTATTCAAATGAGCCAACCACAGAAACAAAGGACCCTAGGTATCGTCAACGATATCTTCGCTATGTACCTGCCATTTGAGACATAGTATGGTTGTTTGTTTCAACACCCACCCCTTTGGGAATTTCAATTCACCTTCAAACCCAGGAGCCCATGACTAAGAGCCTCCCTATGCACTATATCCTTGAGTCAACCTTTGCTCATATCTTTCTATTTTTAAAAGTAACACGTCACCAGGAGACTCACATTTACATCAATTTGCGTACATTATTTTTTGCTTATTGTCTTTGTTCGACAATAACTTTATTCTGATTGGCCATCATCTAAACAGTGCGTGCAGAGCCGAAGAACTCGTGGCGTTCTACGCACAAAGGTTCATTCAGAGGGCTTGCATGGGAGAGGCATGCTCCGACTCGTTGGCTCCCCTCAAGCCTTAATTTATAAGAAGGGCGTGTTTGATTGACCCTATTCCGGAATATGAATACGTTGAGTAATGATTAAAACGGTATGTTTGGCGCGTTTCGAAGCAACAAGGATAATAAAAATATGTTTAAAATAGCATTTTAGCAGATATTTGACAATTTTAACATGAATCTCCGTAAAAACGAAGGATTTCTAACTTATATTCCATGTATTCCTATTCCAGAATACGGTCAATCGAACACACCCTAAGTTTCGTCTTTATGATATCCTAAACATTCATAAAGAGTAGCGGGTAATGGATATTTACTGGAAAAAAAGCTTCTTCATCTGCTTTTCACTTAAAATGAACTAGAAGTTCTCACCTTATATGCAGACAAACCAGCATGAAGACTAAAGAGTGCCATTTCCTTATCAACTTAGTTCGAGGGGGGAGGGGTGGGGAATGATGGTATTTGCGAAAAACAGGTTTTTGGCGAAACATTCCACAAAATACCACAAAGGGTTATGCAGATGGTTTGGACCAGTTTTATTTAATATGTTTTCAGCCTACTTTTAGAAAAAATCGCTTGTAAGAATTTTTAATGCCAAAAACGTGATTTTTGTCCATTTTTCGGCCAAAAAAGGATGAAATAAGGCTTAAAAACAGGTTCTATGTTTAGGCAGGTTGCTTTAAAACAAGTGCGATCTTGTGAACTGTTTCTATCTTCGCTATCAAGTCTATTATTTACGTTATTTATGTTCGCGAGAAAAAAATTACAGCTAAGTTGGGTATTTGCGACCAAAAACGGGTATTTGCTACATAATAGTTTTTGGAGATAAATTACCTGAAATTTCATTGGCTACCAAATAATTGGCTCGGAAAAGTTCCTCTCAATAAGCGCTGAAGTTTCCAAAAGAAAAAATATGTATAACGTTGCTTTTAGGGGATTTAAAGGGCAAAATTTTTCCAGGAATCTCAAAAAAATCTTAGGGTTTGAAGTGCTGTCGAATATATACCTTCAAGCAACACTTAAGATGGAAAAATAAGATGGAAAGACACGAAAAATAAACCTAATCCAGAGGGGTTGAGCAGAGATGTTCTTTAACTTGGAGACCTTTGAAATACGATTTAACTGAGAAATTTTACGGAATTTTTGACTGATGTGCCAAGCATTCAGTATTTGCTACCTTCTTTGGGTTTGAAACCAAATATCATGATAACTATAATATTGATATTCGTTTTTAACTAATATACTGTTCGTTTTCAGTTAGAGCTTCCACTCTTTTGAAGTCATAGGGCTTGAAGTAGTTTTATTATTTTTTTAAAGTTCTAGAGAAATAGGGTAGATAATACGGACTGATGAATCTAAAGAGAGAGAGAGAGAGAGAGAGAGAGAGAGAGAGAGAGAGAGAGAGAGAGAGAGAGAGAGAGAGAGAGAGAGAGAGAGAGAGAGAGAGAGAGAGAGAGAGGCGTCAGTGAAGTGCTTTAGATTTAGAATATTTAAGTTCAAATTTTTAAGTTCTCCCTTAATTCGTAATTAGTTCTATGTTTTGAAAACAAGTTAGTGATACTGTCAGGTACGTACCAAATCATAGTAGGCGTGATAAGCAATGCAATTCATTTTTCATCCAATCGTTCCCACGTTTTCCCGAACATTAGGGCTGTCCCTAAGTTGCTCCAATTTTCTCAAAAAGTTGCTCCAATTTTCCAAAAAAGTTGCTCAAAAGTTGCTCCAAAATTCTAAAAGTTGCTCAAAAGTTGCTTTCAATTTTTTGGTGTAAGAGATTGATTTACAACTCAATTTGTAAAGTACGTTGTGTTGAAGTGCGCTTGCAATCCCAGTTTCAGAAGAAGCCGCTGAAGCAATATGGCGTGCCGTGAACGGAGTATCAATTTTTTCGATTACCTTGTAATATTCAGGTCATTCAGACATTATTTTACAGGGAACGGAAAGGTGAGTTATATACTAGCTACCATTTCCGATTGATTTTGTAATATAAAGATATAAAACAAAAGTTGTGTCGTGATGTTCTTTACTTATCGGACAAAACAAGAGGCGTCAGTTGGCGACCACTTCTAAAAATTTAGTCGCCAGCGCTCAATTTTTAGTCGCATTGGCGACCAGTGAGTCGCAATTTCGAGCCCTGATCAATATGGTAAGACTGAGTCTCTCTCAACCCAACCACGTGATTGTATTCGAACAAAACAAACTTTGCTAATATGCTTATTAAGGATATAAAGTTTCTCTGACATAAACGAGTGTTTGTGGTATAAAGCCATGTTTTTTCAATATT
>NC_090886.1:6850219-6870219 GCF_036669925.1 Montipora capricornis | reverse complement strand
AGGTCATGCGGTATATGAGCTGATAACCGAGAATGATTGAACCAGTCAGAAAGCTAGAAACGTAATATTCGAGGTCGAAAATTAAATAATTATGGTTATCCCTCGAGCATACTGGGAAAAAACCCGACTACTCCTTATAGGATTCGAACCAATAACCCTCTAATTACTCGTTCGAATGTTCTTTCTGCTAAGTAGCATATTCTCATTTCAAATTAAGGAGATATTCACTTTTAGACTGTTATATTACGTTTTTTTTATTTGGTGAAGGTGAAGTTGATTTGTTATGTACCAAATAAAGAATCGATTGTAAATGTTTTAAGGAAAATTCGCTTTTTTTTGTTATATTTTATGAAAAGAGATTTGCCACAACGGTACAATTCCATAAGAGAGCGAAGCCCCAAGTTAAGTGTGTCCTGCAGAGGACACCACAGACGGTCGTGAACCTCGTGTCCTGTTCTTTGTGACCTGTGTGATTATTCTGTATATGCCTCAACAAGTTAATTAACAACAAAAGATACAAGGCGGGGCTACGGTTTTTTGTTGTCAACAGCGGAGATTTGCAGATATCATTACAATACCCCGAGTGTTGGTCAGGCCCGGAATTCTACCCCCGAGGGGGCGGGGCCCCCCCCCCCCCCCCCCCCCCCCACCCCCGCCTCACGATAATCCAATGCTTAACCAGCTGAGCCAGCCAGTTGGCTGATTCGATATTACCAAAATGAGCATAATAGACATGAAAGCCGGAGACTGATTTGTCTTAAATATGAAATGAATCTGCTTACCGTGTGAGGCTGTCTTACTAGTAGGAATGGTTTATAATGACTTGTTTCGTGGTTTCTAGTCTTCTTATGGTCAGCTGGGTTGGTGCCAGAAAGACTGCGTAATAAAATGATAGATTGAGTCAAAAGCTATCCATTGATAGACTTAGCATTTCTCTAAATATATACATCTTAATGAACAAGTTTAACGACCATGTTCGAAGTTAATTAGGCCCGCGTTTTTCTTTTTTTACATAAACTTGAAAAGTAGAGTTATGACTTAGAGTGAGAGTTAACGACTGCCAAAATCCTGAATTCAAGATTTTGGACTGCCAAAATCCTGAATTCAAGATTTTGGAAGTCCAAAATCTTGAATTCCAAAATCTTAAATTCAGGATTTTGGCAGTCGTTAACTCTCACTCTTCAATTCTCCACAAAGATCAAACCCTCGATAAGTTACCTGGCCTACGAATGGAAGTGAGGCTGCCGGTGACCCTGCTTTGATACAAACCTCCGTGCTTTTGTAATGTTAATATGGACTAATAAGCATTACAACAACACAATTTACATGATAAAAGAAGTGAGGTCTGTATCAATGCAAGGTCACCGGCAGCCTCGAAGCCATTCATAGGCTACGTTGCTGAGCAAACAACTGTAAAATGGCCTATTCAACTCAACAATCGAAATTGAAAGTTGACAATTGAAGCTGAGCTGAACACAATCTTAAAGGGGCTAGGTCACGCAATTTTAGGCAATTTCAGCACTGATCGAATGGTCATAGAATTAACTAAAATATCAAAATAACTGTTCAAAACTATAGAAAAACTCTAATAAAACACAGGGAAGCCAAGAAGGGACATAAATGGACAAAACTGGAGAGGATTGAAATGGATTGAATTTGGTTAAATTTGAAAAACGTCGGCCCACCTTGTTTCAAATTTATATCAATCTTTATCAAAATGTCATTAACAAAGCTGGAAAATCATTCTCAGTTGTTATGTGGCCGTGATTTTGCAAATGAAAGTCTCTTGCTCTGCCAATTTGACGTTTAGAGCTCATAATTAACAAAATGAAACAAAATTACCTAAAATAGCGTGACCTAGCCCCTTTAATGTGTGTAATTTTAAGGGGGGAACTGAAAAGGAAACACTTAAACACTGGGGGTCTCACGAACCTTTTTACGGAAGAAGTGTGCGGGAGATAAGCTGAAAATCAACTCTAAAGGGAACCTACCCACGAATACTCAATACCTTAAAAAAAAAAAAGACAAAATTACCTTTTGCAAGGTCTAGCGATAGGGTACACCGAGCTGTAAAGACAACAGCAGTCCGACAACGATCTGTAAGAAACCTCACTGAACCGTAACGCAAGTGACAGAAGCTGCTTCCACATCAACTTGACTACCTCGAATATCAGATCACCGATCACAGACAAGGCAATGACAAAAGAACTGTTCACACTATTTTAATAGAAGTATAATAAGAATTCATCGTAGGTTTACAATCTCAAGATAGTCCAAAAGCAAGTCTTGACACACTAATTCTGGACTGGATCTCTGAGCACAGTCGGAGAACTCGAAATCTTACGGCAGACAGATCTTTTCGAACAATTTGCGTACAGGTTATATTAAACCTTGCAAGAAGGTTAAACTAAATAAATGAATTCACCGCTTTAAACCGTTTTCAAAAGCTTTACAGATCTTTCCGAAGTGACTGAATGAAATACCTGTGTAAAATGGTTGGTTAATCGCTTGCACTCAACAAAACTTTTATGTGCTCTTCCACCACGACACAATATGGCCGACGGTACAAGTCCTTATCTAAAATGAGATGCTTCTGTGAAGCATACACTGGGTTGCCTGTGGTACGTGCTACAGAAAATCAGAAGGCACTGAATTGTGTGGTATTGAAATACAGCATTCCAGTCTCTGAAGAATAACAAATAAAAGAGAAGAGAGAAACATTGGCTTCTGGGCTGACACGTTGATAATTTTCAAGTTCCCTCACAACTTCTTTTCACGACAAGTGTGCCCTCTAAGCATCTGACAGCTTTGTAATACTAAACTTCACTGAAGTCAAGCCCTGTTTCGCGGGGTTAGTGTTAGGATGGGAGACCAAAACAATAAACCCCTCATAAAAAACAAAAACATCTGACCGAAAATACTACTAAAGTATTAACGCTAACAAATGCGAACTCAGCAAGGTACAGATCCTGTTAGCTTGCTTTATGCAAAACAAATATTGATGAGAAAGCAAATAACTATTGATAAGAAAGAGCAGAATGAATTTTTGCGGACGGTCGATCGAGAATAAAATATTTACGACATGGAAACAACATTAATTTTGAACCGTGAATATAGAATATAAAAAGTTACGATCAGCGACAAACATTTTGGGAGATTTTTGCTACGTTCAAGTAAATTGCAAAATCGAAAGTGACATTGCCGGAATTCAGCGGGCGCCGTGATTAAGTTACCGCGGCATGTTTACTCGCCAAACAGTGAAGCATCTGTGTCAAATGATGGCAAGATACCGGGTTTTTGTAAGTTTCTTTTTCTGTCAAGTGTTATAAAGTTTGACAATGAAATGAGCGAAGTCAAAACAAAGATCACAATCGCCCAACTCTTATTTATGCAAAGTCAAACTTTACTCTCCAAGACGCGTACGACGTTATTTATCACCAGGTAATTCCATCATTTTGGAAATAGCAGCTACTTTATTATTCATCTGCGTCACAAGTTTTCACTGATTTTGGGGCTCATTTTGTTGAAACTCAAGCACGCTTTCAACAGGTCTGGGAACCCTTCCTGCTTACAGAGCAATACTAAAAAACTTCTCCCATATCACATTTCAACCTTAAGCTCGAAAATTCAATACACAACATGATATTATAATTCACAAAGGCAGAAAATACCACAGAATCCCTTTCCAGCGAAAATTTTATTGAAACAAACAACATATTTGCTCTTAGAGGCGAAAACCTCTTCCTATTTCATTGCGTGCGTGAAGACAAGAAACTCAATTGTGTCAAATTACCTTGTCCTTCAGGTAAATACTGCTTACTTTGATTTCGTCTCGACGGGCGATAGATTGTTGTCGAAGTCCAGTACTCGATAGATTGTTGTCGAAGTCCAGTACTCGTCGCTTTTGAGATTCATGCCTAGTTTATCCATCTGATTTTCTATTATTGAGCTCCATAAGGGTATATTTTGTTTAAGGATCCACTAAAACGCCATTCCCGTTGCATGACTTTCGACGCCATTGCAGGCTAAGTTAATGATTCTACTGTGTCCACCAGAGAAATCTACGCAGTTCCACTACCCTCTCGATCCTAAGAAAATACGCGCAGAAGGCTCTATGCACAAAGACACCACTCACCAGGGGAGTAACAGGCAAGACTTTTACCGACACGGAAAAAAATACTAAAACGGAAATCTACCTATTTTCCGACTGGGTTTCCCATAGGGCAACCCAGTAATTAAGATGCGCGCAAGCTCTTATGGGAATTTTGGCCGCTGTCGCTCTTTATTGCTCGATGTTCAAAAAAATCTCGTCTTAAATTTGGTTTTTCCCTCTGGTCAAAGCGATCTTCTAATGGCAAAAATAGGGTGCTTCGTTTTCGACTTAGGATGCTTCGTTTTCGAGGTTTGAGTGCTTCATTTTCGAGTTGGGATTCGACTTCGTTTTCGACTTAGGGTGTTTAGTTCGATTTAGACCTTTGGGGTGCTTCGTGCTATGTTCTTCGTTTTCGAGTGCTTCGTTTTCGATACTTCCCTTGCCGTGAACCTCTGAGAGCAGAATAAATAGGCGTGCTGGTTTAGTTAGATGAGCATGTTTACCGGCAGTAAGGGTCATATCTAAATCGTCGGGTATTCTTAAAGCCGGAGACTTTTTTTCTTTTATCTTTAGCGGGCGTAATTTCATTTTCCGTTTATTTGTGATAATACAGGAGTCAAAACAACATGATATCACAAAGCTGATAATAGAACAATTTCCGCTATATATTCAAAACTGCAACTGAACAAATCACTTTCCGCGCCTTCGCCTAGTACGATTCTTCCAAACTGCTGTGTTCTCGTCCTGCTGTAATCTCTGTAATGTTTAAACGCAGTCTTTTAGATTATTTGCAAAAGGTAAGTTAAGTGCTCTACAGATTATAGAACGGTTTAGGAAAAATCAATTCCATCCGAACATCGCTACTTAGAAACAATGCATTTATGGTCAGATTGTTAATCGAGATCAGGGTGGCTCAAAAGATGCTCCTCTGTTTGCTAAGCTTATCAAACAAAAGTCATGTCACTGTATCTTAGAGCTCGATTTAAAGATACAAATGCGTGCGTTTTGCTTTTGACACCATTACAGCTTGTTATAGTTTTTTTTTTTTAAGTTTAATTCACGCTAAATCTTTTAGATTAGTTTCACACTGTCACAAAGGAACGGAAACTAAGTGTATGTTTCTAGTACATTGAGGCAAAGAAAGTATTTTGTGAGGCGCGGATCATTCCAAGAAAAAAAGTATTTCCATTTCGTTATTCGTGTTTCTTTTTTTTTTCCTTTTTTTTTTATCAGACTGCAGATTTCGTTCTTTGGTCGCGCTCTAATTAGTATGCTGTGTCTTTCTGAGTGACTCAGGAAAAAAAGGTCAGTAATTTTCAAGTTCGTCCTAATGATCTTAAATACTTTAATACTTCAAGTTCGTCCTAATGATCTTAAATACTTTAATACTTCAAGGGTATTGAAACTAGCGTTGTGTGCTTGACTATACCGGTTCGCCAACGGCTGTGATTAAAATTCAGGACGAATGAACAATATCCTAGGCCTGCAGGCTTTACAAAACAACCGTAACGCCTGTTTGAATTGAACAAAAGTTTTTTCTTCAGATTTTCTGTGTGTTTGCTCAACACCTCAATGGCAAAATTTTGCTCTTGGATATTTATCCAAAGGCTGTTTACTTTGAGTGTAAATTTTGGATTTCACGGTCCGCCATTACTCACGTTCAAAACTGGCCGAGGGACCTCAGAGGGTAGGATCTAGGGAAAGTGACGTCATTTACTAACCAGATTAAAATGCAGTTCATTTTATATGCAAAACACGAGTTTAAAAGTCTGAAAGCCCGAATCTCCCGTGCCGCATATTAATGAAGCCTCGTACACACGCATTGCATTCTGAAACTAATGAGTCTTTTACGTTATTTTCTCCTCGATCCAGCTCTCTCAAATATTTCAAAGTCAGTAATGGCGGACCATTAAATAGGAAAATTCTAGTTAAAATAAACACGTGTCTTTTTTCAAGGCTTAAAACTTGGGTCACTTATAGTGTTTACTTAACATAGTTTTGAAATCCAAAAAAAAAAGGAGAATTGATTTTTTGGTCATAGTAGCACTTGAAATATATCTTTGTATCAGTGGTGAGGTAAATCGTTGATCGATATTAGCTTAACTCCTGCTTCGTGGAAAACTTTAGTTTTTATAATTATGTCTTAGACTTAATTTACTTTTAAGTTTTCGTATCTGGCACTTTTGCCCAACTAGTCAAGCGTTATGGCCCAAAAGCAGGATGTTCCTAACTTGTTATCCTCTTTGATTCCGGAGTTTTTTCCGAGTTTGTTACGTCTTAGGGCGTCCAATAAGCCATCTAATTGAGGTTTAGAGAAACAAACCCGGTTTTTGCAGATCTATAAAAATGTTTATTCTCATCACAACCGTTATGTTAGAGTTACACGAAATGTGTGCCTTTCATATTTAGTCCAACACGATAACACGATATACAACGACCAGAAAAGGAAATTATCTCAGACACTTATTCGAAAACTCCATCGATGCAGGAAGTTTATTGCCAAGAGGAAATAAATAGATTTATGCTGAGTGTGACATGCTTAGTTAGTTATTTCCCATGTTGCAGTTTGGGCATTTCTGTCATCCGGGATTTTCTCTAGATCATTCACCATTTGTACAAGCTAGGCGGAGGCTGAGTCAAATCAATTTTCCCTCCCCACCCTCCCTATTTTTACTTTGTTGTGGATGGCGTGTGTCCCCTCCCCTTTGCTGGGATCATGTCTTCTATATTTGGGTATTTCCTAGGTTACCACACTGATTTTCAATAAACGGCTTAGCCCATCAGGGCTTGGCCAAAATATCCCAAACAAATGTGGTATTATTTGTGTCCCTGCAAACGGAGCTCGCCCAGAGCAATACCTTGCCAACAATATCAGTCAGACTGTATGAAGCATGAAGCATAAATGACTCTTTAATTGTCGCTATTCTTTTCTCGTGACAGTTCACTGTCCCGCAATAGCTTATCGATACCACTCATGCATGCATCTTTCTTTCCGCTCTCTTCAACTATCTTAAGTCCTCTGTTGCGATGTATTACCATCCACTTAGGGAAGATTTTTTTGGGGAGGGATCTGGATCTCTTACATTTAAGCCGAAAAACAGAAACTAGAGGATATGCGTTATTCACAACCAAGGCATCCACAAATACTTGACTATAACATGAATAAGTTTAGTCCATATCATGCATGCATCAACAATGTATTTGGAATGTTCAGATATTCAGCTTGTAGAAACGATTTTAGGTGATTTTTTTTAGGGGAAGGGGGGTTTGCAGTCTCTAATAGATCTCAATGCCCCGCCCCTTCCCCGTCAAAAAGGCTTTGAACATAAAGTACTATGTTCTTACCCAAACGCAATGCAATTCCTTTCTACGTGTGATGGACTTATGACGTTTCACAGTTTGTAATTTTAAAGCTCCAATAGCTGATGAATAAATTCTCTAACTTGCTCAATGAACCGCTGATCCTTGGCGTGCGTTTATAAATTATTGTGAACACCCAGTCAACTATGATCAAATAAATGAATGGGACATTTTATGACGAGTTCTCTCCCTTATGTTTTTCTTTGCTAAAGTTGTCATTGTGCTGGGTTTTTAGTGATAAGTAACGTTTAGACCTCTTTCATTAACTGAAACGCGTTTTGCCATATAGCAATTGGTAAGTCAAATGCAAAACAAGGTGGAATGAATGCGTAAAGATTCAAGAAGCAACTGATTTTTCAGAAGGAATATTTAAAGCTCTTGTTCTTTCCAAAGCGTTAGTTCACTATTGTGCCAGCATTCTAGTTCACTCGGTTTTCATTGGCAACGCGATGCTGAATTTTTCAACTGCCAAACTCGACATGAGTTATTTGATTTTATTTGTTTGATGATCAAGCAAGTAAAGCAGGACAGTTTTGCTCAGTGGATGACTTATTAAAAAAAGGAGGGTGTGATTCGGAGTTATTGGTAAGCTGCAGTAATCCATGATTCAAATATGTAGATATTGGCCTGTTGTAATTGCATCCCGAAAAAGGGAATTTCCCCTCTTTCACTAATCAGTGCTCTGTGGTTCCATTAATACGCCCGTTTCTACAGCCAACCTTACTCAACCATTGTAAGTGGCTGTGATTAAACAGTTCCTGTTTCGTATCTCCTGTTCGGTTTATCCTCTAGTAAAAGGCTGAACGTGTTAGCGCAAAATGATTGATTTTTGCACCCACTTATGGCTTAATTAAATCTTGAAGCTGTTTCAACCAAAGCCAGTAGACCCTTTCACGGTTTTTGGCGCGATCTTGTTTGGGGGGCAAACACAGCTAAATTTACAGTAAATGAAAGGGATTTTGGCCGACTTTGAACCGCTGTAGCACCGCTAAAGAAAGACACATCTCCACAGTGATACTGTGTGTTAACCCTTTCAGCGCCGATAGTGCCAAATGGCACTTATAGATTTTACTCTGTCTAACGCCAGACGATTTTACTCGTCAATGGGGAACCCCTCGGGGCTTAAAGGGGTAAGCTAACAGCGTGACAAATCTATGTCCCCGGTTAACCCTTTCAGCCCCGATAGTGCCAAATGGCACATATAGATTTTACTCTGTCTAACGCCAGACGATTTTACTCGTCAATGGGGAACCCCTCGGGGCTTAAAGGGTTAAAAGACATTTATACTGAGATTATTTTCATGAAATATGAAGAACAGATTCAGGCTACAATGACCATAAACGAATCTTTAAGATTCCATACAAACCCTTCCAAAATCATCACGGCAAATTGCCGCGAAATTAGAAGCAACATGAGGAAGATTTATTATTCGACCTTACGGATGTCTTACTCTCCTTAATGGCTTTATTTTCTGTTGAATGAATGATATCAATAAAACTATTTAAAGTAGTGGCAAAAGTTGGAAATCTGTCTCTTTTGATTCAAAGTCGGCAAAAATCCCATACATTTACTGTAAATTTAGCCGTGCACGTGTTTGCCCCCCAGCCAAGATGGCGGTCAAAAACCGTGGAAGGGTCTATTCCGTTATTGATAGAAACTAAAGCGGAAGTCAGTTTTATTTATGTTGCTTAAATTAATCTTCGTTTCCCTCAAATAACCTAATTGCAAATTCGTCGATGTTAGATTTTACAGGAAGTTAAAACTTCCAGTCAAGTCTTAAAAAAGCTTTGTGCTTATAGAAACATCTTACTACCTCTTAAAATGAAGCTTCAGAAATAAGAAAAAAAAAACCAATGTGAATGGTGTCGAAAGGCACAGTTCGGATGTAACCCGGCTTCAGGCACTTATGCGTGTTTTAACCCCTTCACTTGGATACGGTAATACTGCAGGTCATCCCTTACACGATCTTGAAAGCGAAGGTTGGCTAAACTTCAACAATGCGACCACCTCTCATGGTCTAAACCTATAGATGAAATTAGTACGAGAATATTTACAACTACAGGCGCCCTTAAACGTATAAGACCATTCATCTCAGAAAAAGGCACTGCTCTCGAAATCTATCAAGCGCTCATCTTACCCCACTTTGATTATTGTAGCTCCGTTTGGGGCAATTGCAACTGAACTTTAAGTGATAAACTCCAAAAGCTTCAAAATAGAGCTGCCAGGGCGATTGCCAGGTCCAATTACGACACAAAGTGCCAGTTTCCTTTTAAATATGGTTAATTGGGATAATCTAATATTACACGCCGGAAAAAGACTAAAGCCATATTGATGTTTAAAATGATCAAAGGTCTCTCCCCAGCGTACCTCCAGAATTTATTTTATACCCGCATTACACAGTATAACTTTAGAGACTCTGAGGCTAAACTCGAGTTGTCTATGCCACGCACAAATTATTGGAAGCGTGCTTTTTGTTATAGCGGGGCACTGTTACGGATACGTTTGCTCGTCGGCTTACGGAAATTAGATTCCCTAGGATATTTCAAAGGGGAAATTGACCAACTTTATAGCAGCTGTCGGTCGGGCTCCCACATGACACTCTTGTAAAACAGTCTAGTTGTAATGAAACTTCTCACTGTAATATATACTGAAGATTTTACCGTGTATAAATAATGTAATATGTATGTGTATAGGAAATCTTATGAACGCGAATGCATTTCGTGACTTATGGACACGAGTGAAAGTTGAAAGTTCCCCCGGCGAGTGCAACTTGAGGACTTTCCGATCACGAGTGACCATCAAACACAAAATGCAGGAGCAAGTTCATACAAATTTTTATTTATCACATACTCGACAAAACCTTTCCATCGCTTTGTTGCCATAGCAACTTCCGAGTTGCACTCTAAAACGTCTTTTGCCCTTTAACCTATTTATGCATTCGTCATTAACGAAAAAGAAATCCAATATTCTGTTGAGTAAATAATGAGTATGTACTCGGGGGATCACCTTTTTGGCTCGCTGGGCTTCTGGCAATCAGCATACAAAAGTAAAAAAATTATTTAAAATAATAAGAGATTTTATGACCATTCGAAAACTCGATTAAAGAGAATTTTTGTTACAGTTATCAGCTAAGTTACCTGGCCTTTCAATGCAAGTGAAGCTGGACTTGACTTTGTCATGATACAGACCTCACTGCTTTTCTTATGTTAATGATGTTCTCTTGCTAATAAGTAGGAATTTGAATAAGAAAAGGAGTGAGGTTTCTATCAAAACAAGGTCAACTTTATGGGGAGAATAAGGGAGGATAAATTGGCAAGGGTGAAAATTTACGGAGTTAAAAATCCTCATGCAAAAATTCTACAGTAGTTTGAGAACTCAAAAAAATAGGACTGAGTGGTAAGATACGTAATGAACAGCAATGGATAATTTTCAGTACCGTCGATTTCAACGTTTCGAGAGAATGACTTGGTAACACAGAATACATGATATTGAATAACCTTTTATTACTTTAAAGAGCAGATTAAACATCAAGCGTCTTTACTTTTCTTTCCTTCCAGCTTCATCCTTGATTTGACATTGGATCATCTCATCGAAAAAGCTTTCATTGTCATTTAGTTATTGAAGAATGGTAGATGGTAAGTTAGAAACTGTAGAGCAGCAAATGCTAGAGCTTGCCATTGCGATAAGTGTAGAAGACAGATATCGTGAAGGATGGGCTCATTTTCTTCTCGGCACTGCTTACCTCAACCTACCTGATTATCAACAGGCCATAAAAAATTATGCACAAGCTTTACATATTTTCATAGAAATAGGCTGCAGGGCTGGCAAGAAATCAACCTATGGAAATCTGGGAATTGCCTATCATAGTCTAGGTAATTTTAAACAAGCCATTGAGTACTACGAAAAACATCTTAGTATTGCTAAAGAAGTAGGGGATAGGGCTGGGGAGGGATCAGCCTATGGAAATCTGGGAAATGCCTATCGCAATCTAGGTAATTTTAAACAAGCCATTGAGTACTATGAAAAAGATCTTAGTATTGCAAAAGAAGTAGGGGATAGGGCTGGGGAGGGATCAACCTATGGAAATCTGGGAAATGCCTATCTTAGTCTAGGTAATTTTAAACAAGCCATTGAGTACTACGAAAAACATCTTAGTATTGCAAAAGAAGTAGGGGATAGGGCTGGGGAGGGATCAGCCTATGGAAATCTGGGAAATGCCTATCGCAATCTAGGTAATTTTAAACAAGCCATTGAGTACTGCGAAAAACATCTTAGTATTGCTAAAGAAGTAGGGGATAGGGCTGGGGAGGGATCAGCCTATGGAAATCTGGGAAATGCCTATCGCAATCTAGGTAATTTTAAACAAGCCATTGAGTACTACGAAAAACATCTTAGTATTGCTAAAGAAGTAGGTAATAGGGCTGGGGAGGGATCAGCCTATGGAAATCTGGGAAATGCCTATCTTAGTCTAGGTAATTTTAAACAAGCCATTGAGTACTACGAAAAACATCTTAGTATTGCAAAAGAAGTAGGGGATAGGGCTGGGGAGGGATCAGCCTATGGAAATCTGGGAAATGCCTATCGCAATCTAGGTAATTTTAAACAAGCCATTGAGTACTACGAAAAACATCTTAGTATTGCTAAAGAAGTAGGTAATAGGGCTGGGGAGGGATCAGCCTATGGAAATCTGGGAAATGCCTATCTTAGTCTAGGTAATTTTAAACAAGCCATTGAGTACTATGAAAAAGATCTTAGTATTGCAAAAGAAGTAGGGGATAGGGCTGGGGAGGGATCAACCTATGGAAATCTGGGAAATGCCTATCACAGTCTAGGTAATTTTAAACAAGCCATTGAGTACTACGAAAAACATCTTAGTATTGCAAAAGAAGTAGGGGATAGGGCTGGGAAGGGATCAGCCTATGGAAATCTGGGAAGTGCCTATCTTAGTCTAGGTAATTTTAAACAAGCCATTGAGCACTACGAAAAACATCTTAATATTGCTAAAGAAGTAGGGGACAGGGCTGGGGAAGGATCAGCCTATGGAAATCTGGGAAAAGCCTTTGTTAGTCTAGGTAATTTTAAGCGAGCCATTGAGTACTACGAAAAAAATCTTAGTGTTGTTAAGGAAGTAGGGTATAGGGCTGGAGAGAAATCAGCCTATGGAAATCTGGGAAATGCCTATCATAGTTTAGGTAATTTTAAAAAAGCCATTAAGTACTTCGAAAAATATCTTAGTATTGCTAAAGAAGTAGGGGATAGGGTTGGGGAGGGATCAGCCTATGGAAATCTGGGAAATGCCTTTGTTAGACTAGGTAATTTTAAACAAGCGATTGAGTACCACGAAAAACGTCTTAGTATTGCTGTAGAAGTAGGGGATAGGGCTGGGGAGGGAACAGCCTATGGAAATCTGGGAAATGCCTATTGCGATCTAGGTTATTTTAAGGAAGCCATGGAGTACCATGAACACAGTCTTAGTATTTTCAAGGAAATTGGAGGCTGTCTAGGAGAGGGCACTGCGTGGTATTCGCTAGGTCATGATCATGAATTGTTGGGTTCCTTGAGTAATGCACTCAGTTGCTATCGTTTAAGTATAAAACATTTTGATAAAACAAGGCGTAGTCTGAAGTCAGAAGATGAATGGAAAATAAGTTTTCATGATTCTTATCGCGTGTCATACACTGCTCTGTGGAGGACACTTTTGAAGAATGGAGAGATTGAAGAAGCTTTGTATGCAGCTGAGAAAGGTCGTGCACAAGCTTTGATGGATATTTTGAAAGATCAATACGGCACTGACTTTCCGTCATTTTCTGCACTTGCTCCGAAGCAAACTCTTACAGCTGCATTAGAGCTTTTACCTTCACAAGCCGTTTTTGTGGCACTTGACCAGAACAAGATTACGCTTTGGGTGCTAAGAAAAGACAGCAAGCTCAGCTTTCGGCAAAACGAAATCGCGAATGGAAGTGCTGATTTGTTGATGGAAACTTTTTTGAAAGGGATCGGCGTAAGGGATGGTGTCAGATGCGAGAATCGTTCTTTGGATCCACTACGCAGTGACCTGTCTTACAGCAAAAAACTTATCACTGAGAAAACAGTTCTACCATCTTCATCCTCCGTTAACTCTTTACAGCCGTTGTGTGATGTCTTACTCGGGCCAATTGCAGATTTGCTCCAAGGAAATGAGTTAATCGTTTTTCCCGATGGACCATTTTGCTTGGCTCCATATTCTGCATTAAGTGAATCTATCAGGATCCGCACCGTTCCTTCGTTGACCGCTTTTAACGTGATCGTTGGTGCACCTGAAGACTTCCACAGTAAGACTGGCGCACTGCTTGTAGGTGATCCGTGGTTGAAAGAAGTTACTAACAAGAAAGGGGAGCCCATTTTGGAACAGCTTCCGTGCGCAAAACAAGAAGTAGAGATGATTGCAAAACTTCTGCAGACAACACCGCTGACTGGAAAAAGTGCCACGAAAGCTGAGGTGCTGAAAAGTATGAAATCAGTTGCTTTAGTTCACATTGCAGCACATGGATGCCCAAAAACGGGAGAAATTGCTTTAGCCCCAAATACCGAACGGAAATCGCCAATTCCCAAAGAGGAAGACTTCATTTTGAAAATGTCGGATGTTCAGACAATTTCTCTTCGAGCAAGACTAGTTGTGCTGAGCTGTTGTCACAGTGGCCGGGGAGAAGTGAAGTCTGAGGGAGTGGTGGGAATTGCAAGGGCTTTCCTGTGTGCTGGAGCTCGGTCTGTTTTGGTGTCACTCTGGGCAATTGATGACGAGGTAACGTTGCTGTTCATGAGGAGCTTCTACCAGCACCTGGTAGATGGAAAAAGCGCAAGTACAGCTCTTCAACAAGCAATGAAATCTCTCCGAGAGTCAAAGCAGTATTGCGCTATAAAGCACTGGGCGCCATTTGTGCTGGTTGGCGATGATGTCACGCTGGAATTTCCAAAAAAATGGTAAGTGAAGTTCGAGTTTAACTCAGAAAACAAGAATACTTTCAAACTGGAAAACTCACGACAGAAATCAAATAGGCCTACGAAGGCATGATAACGAGATGCTAGCTTCCTAGTGTAAACAATTCAAAGTTTCCTCTAACACGCTTTTGTTTCAAATGTAATTTCCACAAGTCTATCACGCATACACAGTAGCGTAAAGGATACATTTCACATTGGTGGACAAACTGTTTTCGTTCAGCCTCTTCTGACTTTTTGTTAACTGGTGAAGATGGCTCATGTTATCAACTCGTGATGTCTCTTTTGGTGTTTATGTTCTCCCATATATAGATCTCTAAACTTCATCTTTTGTAACGAATTCGAAGACAGAAATCGTCCTGCACGTAGCCGTTCGCATCGGCGCATTGTGTATGCTCGAAAGAACCAGCTACATTTAGGGATGTTTTCTTTTTCTTCTTTTTCCAGAATCGATGTCGAAGAAGCTAGAAAACTACCTGGCAGGGCTGACGCTTCAGTGATTGCCGAACTTGTGAAAAAAACAAACACTGATTAGGACGTGTTAACAATCATCGTTATGCCAGTAGAACATGCTCCAAAGTTTTAGTAGACGTTTACTGCGTTAACTAAACCAACAGACTGAGATTGTTGTAAGTGAAATTATGACAGTAAGCTTAGATCAATAGTAAAATGCTAGTTTTACCCGTTATTTTGATACTTCGTTTCTTATATAACTTCAAAAGGCAGTGTTGCTTCAGTGGCGATCAAAATGATAGTGCTATATTTCAGTTGCTAAAAATCATGTTTTATTTAGTTCTTTGAAACTGTTTTTGTTGTATGAGTGTAAGCCAGTTTCGAAAGAAAAGAAAAAAAAATACTTCTGCTGATGACCCTTAACATCAGGCTTTTACCGTGATAAGGAAAAGAGAAACATTTGCAACATTCAAAGATCACAAAATAGAAGGGAAACAACGGGTGAAAGTTTTTTTCCTATTCTTCTGCATAACAAATGAATGAAATCATCAGCAATAAAGAAGACGTTTTTCTTTTCTCAATAAATTTCCAAGTTCTTTATAGGGCTTACTCCCTCGAGTTATCGGTGGTGTTTTTAAGCAAAGTGAAAGAATGTGTTTGCATTCGAAAGTAGTTCAATTCCTGGGATAATGGATCTAACAAATCCGCTGCAAAGTTACAAAAAAATATCTGGAGCAGATTCATAGCCACCTTCACAACTTGAAAATTCTAACGTGGCCCTGATTCCGCTTCAGAGAATTTTTTATACCTCTGCAGAGAGATTTATCCTAGCCTGCTAACCACTTTACAGCAATAAAAAATGGGGGTCACCAAGTTCGTTTCTGAGATATAAGCTTTTGAAGACAAAATATAGGGCAATTTTTTAGAAGGCTTTTTCGTTGCTATGATAAACTTTTACGTCACATTAATGAATGCACCTTGTTACATGTAAGGCATGATTGGTGTTTCATTTGGTACCATAACATTTGATGTCAAGTGAAATAATTGGGGTAGATTCGATCCTTCCAAATAGCACAGTTGGTTGAAAGTGTTGGTTTGAGCCTCAAGGGAACGAAAGGCTGCGGGCAGCCTATACTATGGCCTTTAATTTAGACCATTTCCGTCGCAAGGGTCAAACTGATGGTATTTGGATATCCGGGTCATGTAACGCAAACCGAATGTTTAACATACGTTTTAAACTGAAACCCTAATTTAATATAAGGCTCTGTTGCATTTTGCGATCTTTCATGCAACTTCTCTTGAAACGCCATAGCGAAACAAGTTGCAAGTTGCACACTTTACCATTGCCAAAAACAAGGTGAGACAAATTGCAGAACCCTTCGGGGAAAGTAGAATCCATTGCTACTTTGCGCATTGGTTTACGCAAATTAGCAACGAAGGTTTCAAGCAATGCGTGCTGTGAAATCTGCCCTGCAACTTCTGTCTCAACGGATTGCCTCATCAGCCAGTGAAATGTTCCTTTAATCTCATGAGATCATCGAAAGCGAGACAAAGTGCAAGAAACGTTGCTCAGTGTAACAACCGTCAAGCGAATAGCTTTGCAGTGTGAGAACTCTTGTCGAAACAAAATTGAGAGACAAGTTGCTCGAAAAATTGCGAGTGTAACAGCGCCTTTATGGGTCAAGTAAGTAAGGAAACCATCTAACGTTGGATAAGACAATTCACTGTCCATTTGCTCATCATATAACTTTATTAGAAATCATAAATATGCTCCGTTTTACAAAATGTATAAAAATGTGTCTTCCAAACGCACATACAAAATAAGTTTGTGAAGGTAG
This sequence comes from Montipora capricornis, assembly GCF_036669925.1. NCBI lineage: Eukaryota > Metazoa > Cnidaria > Anthozoa > Scleractinia > Acroporidae > Montipora > Montipora capricornis. Next base: position 6,853,500 of record NC_090886.1, on the reverse strand, counting down.
AGATCTGTAGATTAATGTTTATTTTTTGAAAAATGTTACTAAAAAGGTCCGAAAACGAAAACACTCGGAAAAGCGATATTAAAACACCAGGCATTAAGCACCCTGAAAAGAAAATAGTGTTAAAGTCGGTGATTAGATCTAATAACTGTGTATAATTATCTACAGTTTGTAGGTATGGGCACCGATTTTAAAAGCGTTTCCTTTCAAGGGTGTTTTCTTTTCGATAGCTTCGGTGTGGATAGTATCCAAAAAAGACGACATAGCTCTGGTTTCTCAATTGCAATCCGTCCATGAAAACAGTGATTTCTTTTCGTCGTGGTGTAAACACAAAAACAAACAATATTATGTTGAGCCACAGACAAAGTCTGGAAAAGTTAAGTAGTCAAAATGAAGTATACTACAACACTAAAGGATTTGTTTGGGATGCCAATATGACCGTAATTTCATGTTTTGGTTTGCTCTTTTCTTGTTTGCGGGTGGGGGTGGAGAGGGGGATAACCCCTTCAAAAGTACTTGTTGTAGATTGCAAGGGTACGTTTTTTCTACAACTAAGCTTTTAAGTGGCTCCGGAATTAGAAAATTTACAAACGTGTACCCCTATTTCACATTTCAAGCATTAATGTGCACATTAGTCTGACAAAGACATCAAATTCCAAGAAAAAGATCATTAATTTTTTACTTGTCATGCTTTAAGCAAAACGTATTTAATTTCGTGATAATTGCATACCTCTGCCAAACGAGCTCGTCGCAATCGTGCTTTTCGTTTGAAGCGTATTACACATATGACGAGGCTCTGTGCACTTGTCAATATCTGAGTAAAAAAGAGAAGACAAATAATTAATTTAGTGAGTGAAAAAAGCCAGTCAATCAGTCAGTCAGGGGTTAAGCCTGTCGTCAAACCAGACACTCATTTATCCAGTCACAGGAAATCAGCAAGCCAGTCAGCCATTAAGTTCATTAAGTCAATTACACACCAAAAAGGTTTCCCACTTTAGGGTCAGTCAGTCATTTAGCCAGTTAGGCTGTCAGCCAGCCATTCTGTTTATCAATCGAGTAAACTTCGTTTTACGTATCTTCTCAAAAAAATCCCATTCACTTGAGTCCTACTATGATCAAAAACTCACTTCCTTTTTTTCTGATTTTAAAAGTGTGTTTGCTTAACACCTGACTGGCAAAATTTTCAAGCTCAGTGAGCTTTGATTTTTATCCAAAGGCTGTTTCTTTGAGTGTAAGGTCTGGATTTCACGGTCCGCTGTTACTCACGTTCAAAACTGACCGATTGGACCAAAGAGAGTTGGATCTTGAGAATGAGACGCCATTTGCTCACAAGCTTAAAATTTCTTCTCTTAACTACACCTTATTATATATGCAAAACACGAGTTTAAAAGTCTAAAAGCGCGGAAGTCTCGTGCTGCGTATTAATTCAGGCCGCGTACACACGCATTGCATTCTTAAACTAATGAGTCTTCACGTCATTTTCTCCTTGATCCAGCTCTCTCCTCAAGATTCTAGAGTTAGTAATTGAGGACATTAAACGGGAAAATTCCATTTAAGATAAATACTTTTTTGAGGTGTATTTTTGAAAAGAAGACTTAAAACTGGGTTCACTTAGTGTTTAGTTATCATAGTTTTGAGATCCAAAGAAAGAAAAAATGATTTGTTTTGGTTATAGTAGCACTTTGAAAGTTCCAATTAAATTACCAGTGCAAGTCGTGAGATCCGCCATTAGCCTGTATCCCGATTGACAGCTGCATTTAAAACTGGCTGCAGTGTGGTGGCAAATGTGATCACACATGTGGCATCCCAAAATGCACTCATCGACATCTAGTTTAAGAAAGAAGAAGAAAAAAACTAAATAACTAGCAGCATTTAGCCAATTGCGAATCGCCGGACACGAGAATGATGTAGATTTGTGTGGAGGTGCTGGTGTTTGTTTGGCCGATGTGATAAAATTGGAGATCATAGAGTGAACAAGATGTTCAGGATATGCCAATTGTAGGAATAAGGTCTTGAGGCGGCTACACTCTTCATGAAATAATGACCAGTTAGATGATAGCTTGAAAGCTCGGTCTAGCATGGTAATAAAATTAAGGATTTCTTATAACGATTATCAAAGTGACTATTATAATGTAACAATAGACCCGTATTGGTCGGTTTCACGTATACACTAGTTGTAATATTCTGACCGTCTTTTCTTAGGACCACGCCTAAGAAAGGGAGAGTGTTCTCAGTTGATAGTTCCATAGTAAAGCTAATCGATGGGTGGAGATCATTCAAAGCATGCAGAAAAGAATAGGCAGAAACTTCATCCTTCATGGTAGTTAAAGTATCATCAACGTTTATTCGACTGAAATTCATTGGTCCTTTGAGAAGTGCTGTTGGGAGTCTTCTACCTGGGGCCGGTTGCTCAAAGCCTGGTTAACCGATGGTTAAGAGGTATCAAAACCTATAGGTTTCCATGGTATTTTGCGGTAACCATGCTTCCAGCAACCCAGGCCTGTACGATAACATCATGTATGAATATTCTCTGAAAACCGAACCAATGGAATAAATTTGTGACACAGGTTTAATAGAGATAAGAGATAAAGTTTAATCTACACAAAGAAAACAAACGCCTGCTGTGATCAAGCACATGACCTCAGAAATTAACGGTGTGACTCAACGTTATCATCCGCCATGTTGATCTGTCCGTTACTAAGCGGAACTATCTAGTGACTGCATATATAGATCTAGCGAAGCGTAAAAGCGGAGCTCCGGCTCGGGTTATTTCTTCTCAAAATAAGTTAACCCGGCTAGAGCCTGCGATCCAATCGAACCCAGTACCAAGTCAACTTAAAAAGTACCTACCAAAAAAGAAACAGCTGACCTCGATGAGCTCTAAACCTGAGCCCGCGATATGGTCACGTGATACTGGTCACATTGGCATACATAAAAGGGTCGACGATCGTTCCGTCCTTACGGTGACCAAAACCAAATTTTCTCGCACCGATGGGTTACCATATTTCCTTTCCAATCGTGGTGTTCCGCGCGGATCTCCGTTATAAACACTGAAAAATTAAGCGAAAGAATTTTGAGAGTGTGCAGTTCATTCACCAGGGAAATATCGGCAAATCTTATGAAAATGAAAACATCCTCCTAATCCCTTTTATTAATCACACTTCTCTCCATTTAGTAGTAAGCATTGACTAGCGCCAGCCGGCTACCGACCGGAGGACGAATCATTACAGTGTTGAAGCAACGTAAGTTGAAGAACCACTTCTAGAGACACTCTGAGATAACGC
>NC_090886.1:6825219-6845219 GCF_036669925.1 Montipora capricornis | reverse complement strand
GAACCTTATTCAAGAGGTAACGGATGGAAAGCCGTATAGAAACTCCTCTCGTTACAGCTCGCAAACGTCCATAACTGGGATATTCTAAAAATCTTAAAATAAACGAAACTATTCACATTACGATGATAAGAATAGGCGAAAATGCGTACACCATTTTTCACTTTTTTTGTACAAAACCAGACTATACTTTTACGGAGTCTCCATCCTCGAAGTGTCATAATCAAATCGGTTAAAGAAAGTAAGTTTTTTTTTTCCTCATAGAATTAAGCTTATTAAATGATAATTCTTAATACTGTAGTGATATTTAACAATTATTCCATGAGCGCGCGTTGGATATGAGATGATAGATAGCCAACGAGGCGCGTAGCGCCGAGTTGCCTATAATCATCTCATATCCAACAAGCGCGTGTGGAATAATTGTTTTATTAAAAACGCTTCCAAAATATGGAAAACTAGACTACAATAAAAATAAAAAGGCCCAAAAAATCACGCATATGCTTGCCGTTTTTGTAGATCATGGTATAATGGCTCATAACCCATGATGGTTTAGCCAATCAAAACTCTCGAATTGCATTATCCAATGATCCAGTTTTTAGTAATATTACTTATACACGACCCCACAAGCTTGTAACTTTAATTTTCATCGTGTTTAAATAAAGGCCATCTATCTATCTATCTATCTATCTTTCTATCTTAAAGTATAATTGAATTAAACGGAAGTGCCTATTTCAAACAAGGAACAAGCTCGAGTTGTTACCGTGGCTGGTGACGTCTACTATTACGTAAAAAAGACGAACGACAACGCCGCTCTGCGTTCGCGGGCTCACATATCCACCGGTTCTGTGTCGTTTGGTAGCTGTAAAAGTCTCTAGAGGTTTTTTTTTTGGCGTTATTTGCCCAAATTGCCCGCGATTATGACTTCAAGAGCACAGAAGGACAAAGGAAAAGAAAAACAGATCTCAAATCAGACGATTTTGTCGGAGTTGCTCAAAGAAGAAGAGAATAGATATTGCGCTGATTGCGGCGCAAAAGGTAAGTTTTACATGGAATGTTCCATCAACAATTAATGTCTTCGTAAGTGTTTGCCGTCAAGTCGTGTGAGTGTTATACTTCCTGGTTGGTAAATGAGAGCGAATTTTCTTTATCCTAGGGCCTCGTTGGGCATCATGGAATCTAGGAGTGTTTCTTTGCATCCGTTGTGCCGGGATTCATCGAAATTTAGGTGTCCACATTTCGAGGGTAAAATCTGTAAACCTCGATTCGTGGACTCCTGAACAAATGGATGTAAGTATGAAACTGGCCTTATACGAGACTATTTACATCTTTAAATTCGGTTTTGGTTTACTGTCTCTTCGTTTTTTTGTCATTTCTTATTCAGAGCATTCAGCAATGGGGAAACAAACGAGCTGCCGAGTTTTGGGAATGTTATCTGCCAAGTGATTTTCGACGTCCTCAAACAGACTCGTACCATTCGAATTTATCGCTCACTGGGTTGGATATTTTATCGTCATTTTTGCTTTTTAGTATTATTTAATGCTCATGTTTGTCATTGTGCGCTAGCCCATTGCTTTGTGTGCTTCGTGAAAACATTTTGAGAGAACGTCCGGTTAATGGGGTATGATTTTTGTGCTTTACCATTTACGATTCGCCGGCCATTTTTGTCATAAACGCGTGATTCTTAGAAATCTTCATATGATATCCAAGAAAAAGGAACTAGGTTTTACTTTATGAATACTTTAATCAAACTTAAACTTTAAATGTTGATAACTTTCAGTGTATCCTCCGATATCTTCCCGGCCGGCAGTCAGTTTACGTGATTCAATGTGGTGTGATGTGCATTCCATTTTGCTGGCGTGCCGTTATCTTACGATAAATTATTAGACCGAACAGGTTTATCCGGATAAATGCCTTCGTCGTGGACTAACAATCTCGATCATTTTGTCCAAAAAACAGTAAAACGTGTGGTACAAACAACCAGTTTCATGCTGTGGGAATTAATCTGGCAGGCTATCAGATTTGCTTAAAATTAAAAATCCGTAGGCGTGACCTTGGCGGAGCCATACGATATACACTTTAGTATATCCAAAGTGAGAGAAACGAAGGAATGTTTAGTTTTAATATTTCCATTTCCTGTAGTATTAGACTGCTAGGAATCATAAAATCTCTTTCCAGGGATAAATGTGAGTAATGCATCATTTAAATTTACATTATTTTACTTTGAAGAGTGTGCTCTACGTGTCCTGTATCAGTTTCCCAAACCCTTGGTGTCATAAGTGTTGTCTTACAGTCTGTGTTTGGGGTAATACTGTGGAGAGGTGTACTTTGGACCCAGACCTGATCAAACAATTAGTCACTGGTAACAAACTGATTTTAAAAGTGACATACAACTAGGATTTTCATTAAATGAAATTATCTAGATTGAATGAAAACATTAGGGCCATTTATATGGGAGAAAATAAAACGCGTCTTATGTAAGACGTGAACTGCTGGTATAAATGGTACAAAACAAGCGCTCGCATCTTATTTTAGACACGACTTACATGTACATAAGACGTGTCTTATCTTGGAACAGAATTTTCGACTGTTCTTATTTTGTCCGCGTCTTAAATAAGATGTGAACTTCCTCGTATAAATGGTTTCGCTTCCTAAATGAGACGTGCACTACAAGTGCGCATGCCTCCTGTCACATGCGTGATGACGATAACTTAAGCCAACAAAAACATCGTCATTTTGTTGACGAGTCACCCAGGCAAACAAAATGGCTTCCCAGTCAGGCTCAAAAGCACCAGCATAACAGAGAAATATTTGAACCTTGGTGGAGGAGAAAGAGTTCCTCATGCTTTACCGGGAACTGGCAATCGTGGAACAACTTGATAACTGCGTGACAAGTGCTGGTGTCAGTTATTTTTTGTTTTAATTCAATTGAATTGAAAGGGTTTTCAATTTGCATCCTTGCGGATGAAAAGTACAAAGGTGGTAACTGTGAATTAACAGTTCTTCTTCGAGGGCGTGCTAGATTGATAGTGATAAATAACCAAATAAGACGCGAACCATTTATATGAGATGTTTGCTTGTTATGTAGAACGTGAGCGTATAAATGGTACAGTTCGCATCCTATTTAAGACGCATCTTATTTTCTTCCGTATAAATGGCTCTATTGTGTATTCTGAACTTTACAGTGGAGACCACACTAACATTGCACTGAAGAGTGATACAATAATAATAATAATTATTATTTTTTGAAGGTTTTTTGTATGGCAGCAAAACTGTGAAATTTGTTTTGTAGTAAACTTGGGTAACCTACAAAACAAAGCAGACTTTCTTCCAAACTCCTCTCTCCATTTTTTTTAACCTGCTGGTTCAAAGTAAGTTCCCATCCTTGTTTAAGAGACTTATGAATCGCCATTAGTTGGGTGATACCATTCATCTTTAACTCAACAATGTGCTTTGTTTAATATTTGTATTGTTTGTCAGTTTATTTCTTTCAAGTTTGGTGAGATATTGTTTATTATTAAATAGATTGAGATGACCTTTTTTTGCTTTCTGTTGTTCTTTTTCTCTTTGCCAATTTTTTTTTGACCAACAGAGCCACTGAAACATTTATCAGAAACAAATATGAGCGTAAAAAATACCTTAAGAAAGATGGCTTGCCTCCCACCAATGCGGCAAAGAATTCTGCTCCAAAAGAAATTAAATCAGAAAAGGTTAGTTGAGAAATATTTAGTTCCTTTTATATTTCCCACAATAAAAACTAGTTGCAATGAATGAATTAAATGTAATGCTATCCTTGCAATGTATTTTATTTAGATGACATTTCATATGAAACCACAGGCCGTCATCCACTCAAACAGTCGTCACAAATGAGTAATCCAAATGCGATACTAGACTCAGTCCATTTCTTATTCATAGAACTTGTGGTAGATGATTCTGTTGGGCAAACAGTAAGGAAAAAAGTAATTCTTATGGTGACAAATATATAAGTACATATTTTATTTGTAATCAATAGCGACTTTTTAAGTCATAAACAAGCGAACGATTAAAGTTAGTAGCCAACGTCTCTGAGTCATCGGGACAACATTCTCAAGGCAGAGTGAATAACTTTATGTGAAGATTTGGTTTCTATACTTTTAAGTCTCGACAAATGAGCATAATAACAAAGGCTCACAAGGTCTTTAAGTGAATACCTTTGTGTGAGTCAGTTTGCATGTTTAAGGATGGTTTCAGTTTTCTTATAAAAAGCATCTCTTTAATTTGGCAATCAAATTTGTTCGAGCATTTTTCAAGCACATGAAAAGACATGTAGGCACTCTTGAGTTATGTTCATTCAAATAATGTTTACAAATGGACGAAGATTTTTGCTTGTGTCCATCAGCCGGTTCTTAAAGGTGCCTGCAAGTGTAAGCAACGTATCCTGCATCATGCAGGTTACATTGAAACTTGTACACTAGGCACTGTTGGTTAAACGGTGGCTGGCTTGTCTTCTCGAACTTGAAGATCTTTGTTGAGTTTAACGCTGGTGAACACAGGATGAATTGGCTGTCAAGCAATTGATAGATTCCACTGAAATGACTACACCTACCATCCAAGTTCTCATACCATTTAAAGATGAGGCCTCTGCTAATGTGTTGAAGAAAGGTCTCACACACCTTAGCTCAAAAAGACCTCAATTTAGCCCGTGTTCACCAACTTAAAACTCAACAAAGATCTTAAAGTTCAAGAAGTCAAGCCAGCCAACAGTGCCTAGTGTACAAATTTCAATGTAACCTGTGTGATGCAGGATATGTTGGTTACACTTGCAGCCACCTCCACAAACACGTTGATGGACACAAACAAACATCTCCATCAATTTGTAAACAATTTCACATGCTTGCTAAATGCTTGAACAAATTTGATTGCCTAATTAAGGAGATTCTTTTTACATGAAACCATCCTTAAATGTGTAAACCGACTCGATTTGTGCAAAGGTATTCACTAAAGAACTTGTAAGGCTTTGTTATTATGCTAATTTGTAGACTTTTAAAAGTATAGAACCAAATCTTCGCCTTAAGTTATTCACTTTGCCTTGAGAATGGTGTCACAATGACTCCAAAACGTCGGCTACTAACTTTAACAGTATTCACATATTTTATTAATCCTGTTAGTGTTTCTACTGACATTACTGTACATAATGATGATGAGGGTGATAATGATGACAATGACGAAATGAAAATGTTGATGATTAAGTGTAAAAGTCTTGAGCTGAAGAAATTATTATTGTACCTGACGTGCCCTATTGTTCTGTTTTCTTTAAAGCCAAAGAAAAGGAAAGAGAAGAGGGATGATGACATCACCATTACTCCACTTAAAACTGAAGCAGAGAAGAGGGTAAGTTATGAAACATACCGTACTTGTCCAAGCAGATATCTATGGAGGATTTGTGGGGACAAGTGTTTATTCAGCTCATGAATATTTTAAGTGTAGCATTGTTTGTACAATATATGTTGGCAAAATCTTAGGGTTGAACTTCCTGATGCAGCTATTGCTTTGGTTTTCAGAATTACTTCAGAAAGCAATGATCACAAGGGTCACTGTGGTAAAAAACCTCGAGTACCTTCGATTTCATTCAAGTTGTTTCCACATCACTTTTGACCCATTGACTCCTGATCTGCCCCGTTGACAAGTAAAATCATCCAGATGGCGTTAGGCAAAATAAAAATAATCTATAAGTGTCACTCCTAGGAGTGAAATGGGTAAAATGGTTGCAAGTATTAAATCTTAATAGAGTAAAGGCCCAGTAATACGGGCATCTTGGCTTTCTGATCACTTTTTTTCACCAACAAAGAAAAGGGGAGGGGGGGGGGTGGGGAGTTCGTTTTTGAGATGTGAACAACTAGATCCCAAAGTATAGGGTGTTTTTGCTGGGCTTTGCCATTGGCAAGGTAACTTATTACATCCCAATAATGACCATGTCTTGTTTGGAAATAATATTATTGGTGCTAAAGAGAGTGTCTTCGAAATGTTAAAACTGTTTTGAGCCACCTTAAGGACGGTGACTACTATTGTTATTGCGCACACGTTCTGCGCATCTTGAGATACTCTGGTTTCCTATGGGTGATGCTTTCTCAAAATAATGTTTACCAAAAAGAAAATTGGGGGTAACCAATCATTTTTGAGAGATGACTCAGCTTCAATTTCAGAAAGAACGCCATACATTGCTTTGTATTTTAAAGTGGTACTACGACCAAAAAACAATTCTTTTTTTTCTTTGGATTTCAAAACTATGTTAACTAAACACGAACTGATCCAAGTTTTAAGTTCTGATTTTAAAAAGACACCTGTTTATTTTAACTGGAATTTTCTTATATATTGGTCCGCCATTGCTAACGTTAAAATCTTGAGAGAGCTGGGTCGAGGAAAAAATGACGTCAAAGACTCACTAGTTTAAGAATGCAATGCGTGTGTACGCGGCCGAATTAATATGCAGCACGGGAGTTTCAGGCTTTCAGACTTTTAAACCCGTGTTTTGCATATGTAATAAATTGCGTTTACACGCTGAAATTTTAAGCTAGTGAATAAATGACGTCATTTTCTCTAGATCCAACCCGCTGAGGTCCAATCGGCCAGTTTTGAACGTGAGTAATGGCGGACCGTGAAATCCAAAACTCACACTCAAAATAAACAGCCTTTGGATAAAACTCAAAGCTCAAAATTTTGCCAGTTAGGTGTTAAGCAAACACGCTTTCAAAATCTGAAGAAAAAAAGCAAATGATTTTTTGATCATAGTACCACTTTAAAGCTTTTTACAAATATTATTCATGAATTATCTTTGGAAAATGGGTGGTTACCCCAATTTTCTTGTTGGATTTCAATAATTGGATTTCCTTCATAAGTCGGAGGCAAAATATCTTTGAATTATTAGGCACCATCCTTAAGAGGAAGTTTTGTCATTATTTTATGGCTACTATTAATGGCAATGTGACTCCTTTGGTTTCCCAGGATGTTACTGAAAAGAGTATGACAGGTTCCCTTTAATGACTCTCATTTTATTGATTTGGTGATGAAGAATAAGGGGGGAGGGGGAGGGGGGGGGGGCTGGACTTAAATTTCTTCCTCTGAAAAGGGGGGAGGCTTATTAGAGGATTTATGGTAAGAAGTTGTTCATAAATAGCTCCATCTGTGCTTAGTGAAAATACTTTGCCCCCATGTAGTCTGATCATGTTGAAGTAAGGCTTTCTGTTCGAGAGTGTGCCAGACATTTGCCATGAGGTGGTTTTTAGAAAAGCAGCTTATCTCTGTTGGCCTAGTGAAAAAGATTTATCATACTCAAGCTACAGCACCACTAATCCTTCCCCAAAGAAAGCTTGTTCACTCGTTTTGTATCAGCAGATTGTTTTTCTTCTTTTTTCCTTCAGGTTTCAGCACCACTTTATTCTGCCCCTCAGACCATTGCCCAGCCTCGTCCCACTCCCACGTCTGCCCCAGTCAAGGCTCCAGAACCTGCCAAACCGGCTGCTGCCCTGGTAGATTTATTTTCACTGGATAACCCGGCACCAACCCCGTCAACAGATTTGCTGAATTCCCTGGCGCAAGTCACCCCTTCCTCTCAACCACCTAAGACAAGTTCAGGGGTCAATGAGGTGTGATTCTAAAGTACATTAAGAAAATCTCACTCTTACTTTCCTGTTTCAAGTGTGTTCAAACAGAGATCAGTTCTGTCAAAATGAATTACAGGCATGTCTTATTAAAGGCCCACCTTTAACAGACAACTGCCCGAAGCTGAGACTCATCCAATTAAGCTAACAGCGTGAAAAAACTATGTCCCTGTTTAACCCTTTCAGCCCCGATAGTGCCAAATGGCACTTATAGATTTTACTCTGTCTAACGCCAGACGATTTTACTCGTCAATGGGGAACCCCTCGGGGCTTAAAGGTTTAAATGGCTATGATAAGCAATGCAAATTTCCATAGCAAAAACAAATGGTCGAAAAGCTTGTCGGTTAAAAGTGGGCCTTTAAGGTAGGCAACATTAATACACTCTGTATTCATGCTGAATACGAATACATACTTTCAAAGTGACATCCTTTTTTGTCATCATTTTGCTTTCAATGATACCATATTTTGAATTTTTTCACTTTGTTGTTTTGTGGCACTTTGTTGCAGCACACCTTTTCTCAGATAATGTGGCTTTCATATTTCACATTTCATTGTTATTTTTATTCACATTTTATTTTAGCTGATTGGTTTTGGTGCATTCCAACAGAACACAGTCATTGACACTGGGTTTAGTCAACCACAGCAAGTATGTGCCACCAGCCTGTTTAAAAATTGACACTGCATGAAGCATTTTTCTTGTTTCATGTAACAACTGGGTGAAGCTCAGTGGAAGTTGGGAGTATAATGTGGAACTCTAGGGGTCCCCCATGGTGATTGTCCATTCCTTAGACTGTAATATGGTTCTATGGCTGGCATTCCCCCACCTGCCCCAACATGCATATTATTATTATTATTGTATCTATAGCCCTCAAGGCACTGGTCACTTGTATTCATTGCAAGAAGGGGCAAAAATAGTGGAAAATACTCAGCTCTAAGTGGGCTCCTGTAATATGATACAAAGTGTTGCTAATCAAACCTCAGTTGTTAAAAGCTTGAAAAATGATCTCTGATAAAAATGATCTCTTTTTAGCCTTGGGAAGTGGGAAACCCTGCAAAATCATGTTTTGGTTAATGATATCCACATTTTCAACAACTGGGACCAGAAAAAAAGTTTTAGCATCTAGACAACTATAGTAGATGAAGATACAATTATTTAATTATAGTTATGTAAAAAAAGAATATTATTGTTATAATAATTAATTAATTTTTATGATTATTTTAAAATGTATTACACGTCCCTTCTTCAAACAGCTGAATTCAGCAGTGCCTTCAGAATCAAGTGAAGATTCCCTTCTCAAAGATGATTTGACATCTAATAAGTCCACTAAAGGTTGGTAGGCAACAGCTGTTTTGATTGATTAAAAATGAAAATTAGCGAAACAGCAATTCTCAAGCCAAATAGAGTTTTTGGCGAACATCATTGATGTTGAAAACAAATGGAATGTTTCAAAGTTACGTAAGATTTTAAGCAATACTTGCCAAATTTACCTGTCAGAGGAAGAGGTGGCAGACTGGCTTAACTAGAAAACAATTATTATTATTGTAATAGAGTTTTCCTGTTTATTGTTGATAATTAAAAATTTTGCCTTTCAATATCACATCAGAATTTTCCTTTTTTTTCCCCTGACTATCCACTGTTACTTAAAGGGGCTAGGTCACACTATTTTAGGTAATTTTGTTTAATTAAATGTTAATTATGAGCTCTAAACGTCAAATTGGCAGAGCAAGGGTCTTTCATTTGCAAAATCACGGCCAGATAACAACTGAGAATGATTTTCCAATACAAATTTGAAAAAAGGTGGGCCAACGTTTTTCAAATTTACCCAAATTCAGTCCATTTTAATCCTCTCCAGTTTTGTCCATCCATGTCCCTTCTTGGCTTCCCTGTGTTTTGTAAGAGTTCTTCCATAGTTGTGAACAGATAATTTAGCTAATTCTATGACCATTTGATCAGTGCTAAAATTGCCTAAAATTGCGTGACATAGCCCCTGTAACGTAGCTTGATTGTAAAATAATAATTATTATATGAAAAAGGAAAGACAACTAATTTAAAGGGGGACTCCGACGAAAAAACACGATTTTTTAAAAAGTCTCAAATCCTCTAGGAAACGCCGCCAAAATGTTGCATACGCTTTTCAAATAATGAATTTAACTTACTTTCACCAACATTTCAATGTTATTACGTCGAAATACTTGTTTTTCGTAGCATCCGCCATTATTGCTATGTCGCCTGCATACTTTTTCGAGAAAGCCTGGAGCGAGGACTTATGACGTCACTTACTCAACATATCGCTCGCTGCTACTTGAGTAAACAATGGAAAACATGTCAGAAAGCGAAGCTTCGTCTTTTATCGATCATGATTTATCGACTTTGGAATTATCGTATTCTGAGTCACTTACCTGTGATTATGAAGATTTAGACTCGTGGCTACTGAGGAAAAAACAGCCGCATATTGACGAGAAAGAGCTCAAGAGAAAGAACAAGAGGAATGCTTCGAGATCGTTCCAATCAACTGATACTAGATGGTACATGTATGTTGGAGTCGTGATTTTGTCTGTTTACTATTGTTCCCTTCATTTGTAAAAATTCAAATTGTTGTTCTTCGGACACAGTAACAAAGGCCAGTGAAAGGGTAAGAAAAGCTTCTGCTGTACTTACTAGCGAAATTGATCGGTGAGTGGAGTAGCTGGAACTGAAGCAGTTGCAGATGACGGAGAACTACATTACCACTGATCTGCCTGGGCTTCAATCTTGTTGTTTAGATGAGTGGGTTTTAAAAATAGTCGCCATAGGATTAAGAAACCGAAAGAACGAGCGATACACATCAATGTATGAGCAAGGCCAAACTGCGAAGTATCGGTATTAGAGCGCTGTATAATAAGCTCAATTTGGATTGCACTTTTCAATTTTCCTTGTCGGGAAATATTTTCATGTTTTTTATAACGTAGCAATTAAGAACGACAATGGCAATAATTTTCCTTGCTCCTGAACAGATTTCTACGATCAGTTTCATACCGACAGTTTATTCGTCTTGTTTGGGACTTCATGGGGTATATCATACGTTGATGTGTGTATCGCTCGTTCTTTCGGTTTCTTAATCCTATGGCGGCTATTCCTCAAACCCACTCGTCTAGACAACAAGATTGAAATCCAGGCCGATCGGTGGTAGTACTTTATCATCTGCAACTGCTTCCAGCTTCCCACGGCACCGATCAATTCGGCGCTACAGCAGAAGCATTCCTCTGCCTTTGTTACCGCGTCCGAAGAGCAACACGTACATTTGCACCTAGAAAAAAAAAAGAAATTTGAATTTTTACAAATGAAGGGAACAATAGTAAACAGACAAAATCACGACTCCAACATACCATCTAGTATCAGTTGATTCGAACGATCTCGAAGCATTCCTCTTGTTCTTTCTCTTGAGCTCTTTCTCGTCGATATGCGGCTGCTTTTTCCTCAGTAGCCACGAGTCTAAATCTTCATAATTACAGGTAAGTGACTCAGAATATTTTTTCGAAGTCAAACGATAATTCCGAAGTCGATAAATCATGATCGATAAAAGACGAAGCTTCGCTTTCTGACATGTTTTCCATTGTTTACTCAAGTAGCAGCGAGCGATATGTTGAGTAAGTGACGTCATAAGTCCTCGCTCCAGGCTTTCTCGAAAAAGTATGCAGGCGACATAGCAATAATGGCGGATGCTACGAAAAACAAGTATTTCGACGTAATAACATTGAAATGTTGGTGAAAGTAAGTTAAATTCATTATTTGAAAAGCGTATGCAACATTTTGGCGGCGTTTCCTCGAGGATTTGAGACTTTTTAAAAAATCGTGTTTTTTCGTCGGAGTCCCCCTTTAAGCTGCAGTGGTAATTATTTTAGGCAAGAATAATCACAGTTGCAATAAACTTAAGCAGCTTTAGTGGAAGCCTGAAAAAAATCCCTTCTTGAACAGAATTTGAATCCAGGACTGATGATTCTAGTGCACCTCTCTCAGTGCTTGGTTGCCCTGGCTGATAAATGCTTGGTTGCTCATGGAAAACCTGGAAAGTCATGGAATTTAAGAATTTCCAAGGCTGAGCTGCCTAAGAAAATTTTCCGGGAGCCCTTTGGGCTTCCAACATTAAAAGTTAGAAGCCCAAGTCATTTTTTCAAGAGCCCAGAATTAATTAATTCCAGCTGGGATCAAATTTACAAGAAAGTGGGCTACTTGTGCAGAAATTTGGGTGCCCACACTCGCAAATAAGGCGCCCCATGTTTAGATTCCATCACACAGCTTGAGTATGCCATAGTTTTAAGTGTGTGCCTTTTTTATTTTTTTTTTTTTTTTTGGAAGTCTGGGTTCAAGTTTTAGCATCATCCAAATGGAATCATTGATCTGATTGGACAGTGACTTGTTTGTGACATTGTCTCTTGAATTTTCCTATCTGACCATCTTTTGCAAAAGCCACAGATATTCAAAACATGGGAAAATGCTCAACTGCTGAAAATTAATTGTTATTGTTAACTTCAGGCCATTATCGGACATTGACACGGAATAGAAAACCGATGATCTTGTGTAATTTATTTTCTATTTTTGGGCTGGGTTTTCCATTGTTTTTTCTTCAGGCAACCAACCTTTTGGCAAATAATAGTCACCCGCTAAACTTTGATCTTTGAAAAATGCGTGGTTACCCCCAATTTTCTTTTTGGATTTCAATAACACTTGTTAAGATCTACATTTCCTGCATAATCACACACCAGGGCAAAAATATCTTTAATTAGTAGGCACCGTCCTTAAACAAAATTACGGCAATATAAATTAAATGATATCTTTGCTTTTTTTAATGAACAGACAGCATTATGGCATTGTATGCCCCCAAAAGCCAAAGCAATCAGCCTCAAATGTATGGAGTCCCAGGCGGAATGTACATCACCCCACAGCAGCAACCACACCCTAATACTCCTCCTTCATTGTTCAACAATATAAGGGGAATGCCTGCTCAGGGCATCCCCGTGGGAATGACGCAGGGTGTGGGAAATCCCCTCCAGCAAGGGTTCATGCAACAGCGACAGCAACAACAGCAACAGCAGGTTAGATTGCAAGCTCTTGTTAATGCCAGGATTACAGTGGAACGTCTTTTAAACTCTCTATAACACAGAATTTAACTATTGGAGGGTAATGTAAAGTGCTAGATTTCTACCCATGTAAACCATGTGAGTGTTAGCCCTACTACCGGTACCTGGGAATTGGGCCCACACAAGGACAGGGCTAACGCTCACCTGGTTTACATGAGTAGAAACCTAGCAATTCACATTACCCTCCAATAGTTAATTCTGTTGAAATATAAGTGCTACACGGCCAACGTTTGCAAAAACGTAACCGTCCTGTTTCTAAAGAAACTGGTGCTGCGTTGGTGGGGAAGTAGTATACAAAAATTTGGTTTTAGCAACGGAGTTGATAATGTAAATTGACCACCGTACAGAGATTCTAAAAGCTGTACGGTGGTCAATTAATCCGTTGACAAAACCAAATTTTTTACAGAATATCAAGTTTTGTGCTTGTAGCCTGCATGTAGTAAAATGGAAGGGGAAAAACCTTGTTCAGTGAAACACTGTGTAACTCCTGGTCCCTCTGCACTTCTTACTTTGTTCCAGGAAAAAAGTATAGGATTCGGCTGTGACTTTTCTTTTTTTTAAACGAGATGCTTCCGTGAAGCATACACTGGGTTGTCTGTGGTACGTGTTACAGAACATCAGAAGGCACTGAATTGTGTGGTATTGAAATACAGCATTCAAGTCTCCGAAGAATAACAAATAAAAGAGAAGCGAGAAACATTGGCTTCTGGGCTGAGATGTTGATAATTTTCAAGTTCCCTCACAACTTCTTTTCACCACAAGTGTGCCCTCTAAGCGTCTGAATGCTTTGTAATACTAAAATTCACTGATGTTAAGCCCTTTCGGGCGGGGTTAGTATTAGGATGGGAGACCAAAAACAATAAACCCCTCCTAAAACACAAGGATCTGACCGAAAATACTATGAACGCTAACAAATGCGAACTCAGCAAAGTACAGATTTTGTTAGCTTGTTTTATGCAAAACAAATATTGATGCAAAAGCAAATAACTATTCTTACACAGTTTTTACAAAGAGCAGAAGGAAGTTTCCGGAACGGTCGATCGAGAGTAAAATATTTACGACATGAAAACAATATTTATTTTGAACCATGAATATAGTTACGATCATCGACAAACATTTTGGGAGATTTTTGCTACGTTCAAATAAATCGCAAAATCGAAAGTGACATGCCGGAATTCAGCGGGCGCCGTGATTAAGTTACCGCGGTATGTTTAGTCGCCAAACAGTGAAGTATCTGTGTCAAATTATGGCAAGATACCGGGTTTTTGTAAGTTTCTTTTTCTGTCAAGTGTTATAAAGTTTGACACTGAAATGAGCGAAGTCAAAACAAAGATCACAATCGCCCAACTCTTGTTTATGCAAAGTCAAAATTTACTCTCCAAGACGCGTACGACGTTATTTATCACCAGGTAATTCCATCATTTTGGAAATAGCAGCTACTTTATTATTCATCTGCGTCACAATTTTTCACTGATTTTGGGGCTCATTTTGTTGAACTCAAGCACTCTTCCAACAGGCCTGTGAACCCTTCCTGCTTACAGAGCAATACTAAAAAACTTCTCCCATATCACATTTCAACCTTAAGCTCGAAAATTCAATACACAACATGATATTATAATTCACAAGGGCAGAAAGTACCACAGAATCCTTTTCCAGCGAAAAATTTATTGAAACAAACAACATATTTGCTCTTAGAGGCGCAAACATCTTCCAATTTCATTGCGTGCGTGAAGACAAGAAACTCAATCGTGTCAAATTACCATGTACTTCAGGTAAATACAGCTCTCTGCTCGACGGGCGATAGATTGTTGTCGAAGTCCATTACTCGTCGCTTTTACTATTCCAGGGATTTGTTTTCACCGCCTGCCTAGTTTATCCAACTGACTTTCCATTATTGAGCTCCATAAGGGTATATTTTGTTTAAGATCCACTAAAACGCCATTTGCGTTACATGACTTTCGACGCCATTGCAGGTTAAGTTTATCATTCTACTGTGTCCACCAGAGAAGTCTGCGCATCTCCACTACCCTCTCTGTCCTAAGAAAATACGGACAGAAGGCTCTATGCAGAAAGACACCACTTAGAAGGGGAGTGACGGGCAAGACTTTTACCGACACGGAAAATAAAAAAAAAATAAATAATCTACCCATTTTCCGACTGGGATGCCTACGGCAACCCAGTAATAATGATATCTTTTGGGGTCGTGATTTGGCTGCGCATGCGTAATATTGCTTTGCCTGGTAGAGATGCTTTTCAGAGAAGACAGCCTAAGAGGGATTCAAACTTGGTATTTCCTCATGCAGAGGTAATCACAATGACCACTAGACCACGGAACACTCCCCGACAGGTTTGGTGTTTTCATTGCACGCAATGCCATAATTATATGGTTATCACAATGACTCAGTAACACATCTCACCCCGGTTGGGCTAATATTCTCCCGGGTGGTGAGAAAAAGTATTAAATATTTTTTAACCTATTGACTCCCAGGGGTTCCCCATTGACGAGTAAAATCGTCTGGCGTTAGACAGAGTAAAATACTAAGTATGGCCAGTTTATGCTGGTTTGGGCGTCAAAGGGTTAAATACCATCATAGAAACTTGTAAAGCATCTGTTTACTAGTTTTGATTGGAATCAGTGCCTTTAAAAACAGTTTTTAATGTACACATCTTGTATTACAGTACCTTCATATTCTGACTGCATCGACACTCACACAATACTTCAATGTGAAGAGGTTTATTAGGGGTGCGCAGGAATTCATCCCATACTTGCAGTCAGCCCTTTCCCAAGTACATATGTAGATTTATGTATAGAATGCCTCCCTTGGGAGATTTAACATTCCCACTGTTGTAAAAGCCCATCTCCCTTGGGAGATTCAACATTCCCACTGTTGTAAAAGGCAATCTCCCTAGGAAGATTCAACACTCCCACTGTTGTAAAAGGCAATCCCCTTGAGAGATTCAACACTCCCACTGTTGTAAAAGGCAATCTCCCTTGGGAGATTCAACACTCCCACTGTTGTAAAAGCCAATCTCTCTTGGGAGATTCAACACTCCCACTATGGTAAAAGCCAATCTCCCTTGGGAGATTCAACATTCCCACTGTTGTAAAAGGCAATCTCCCTAGGAAGATTCAACACTCCCACTGTTGTAAAAGCCAATCTCCCTTGGGAGATTCAACATTCCCACTGTTGTAAAAGGCAATCTCCCTAGGAAGATTCAACACTCCCACTGTTGTAAAAGGCAATCCCCTTGAGAGATTCAACTTTCCCACTGTTGTAAAAGGCAATCTCCCTTGGGAGATTCAACACTCCCACTGTTGTAAAAGCCAATCTCTCTTGGGAGATTCAACACTCCCACTGTTGTAAAAGCCAATCTCCCTTGGGAGATTCAACACTCCCACTATGGTAAAAGCCAATCTCCCTTGGAAGATTCAACATTCCCACTGTTGTAAAAGGCAATCTCCCTAGGAAGATTCAACACTCCCACTGTTGTAAAAGCCAATCTCCCTTGGGAGATTCAACACTCCCACTATGGTAAAAGCCAATCTCCCTTGGGAGATTCAACATTCCCACTGTTGTAAAAGGCAATCTCCCTAGGAAGATTCAACACTCCCACTGTTGTAAAAGCCAATCTCCCTTGGGAGATTCAACACTCCCACTATGGTAAAAGCCAATCTCCCTTGGGAGATTCAACATTCCCACTGTTGTAAAAGGCAATCTCCCTAGGAAGATTCAACACTCCCACTGTTGTAAAAGCCAATCTCCCTTGGGAGATTCAACACTCCCACTATGGTAAAAGCCAATCTCCCTTGGGAGATTCAACATTCCCACTGTTGTAAAAGGCAATCTCCCTAGGAAGATTCAACACTCCCACTGTTGTAAAAGCCAATCTCCCTTGGGAGATTCAACACTCCCACTATGGTAAAAGCCAATCTCCCTTGGGAGATTCAACATTCCCACTGTTGTAAAAGGCAATCTCCCTAGGAAGATTCAACACTCCCACTGTTGTAAAAGCCAATCTCCCTTGGGAGATTCAACACTCCCACTATGGTAAAAGCCAATCTCCCTTGGGAGATTCAACATTCCCACTGTTGTAATAGGCAATCTCCCTAGGAAGATTCAACACTCCCACTGTTGTAAAAGGCAATCTCCCTTGAGAGATTCAACACTCCCACTGTTGTAAAGCCAATCTCCCTTGGGAGATTCAACACTCTCACTGTTGTAAAAGCCAATCTCTCTTGGGAGATTCAACACTCCCACTGTTGTAAAAGCCAATCTCCCTTGGGAGATTCAACACTCCCACTATGGTAAAAGCCAATCTCCCTAGGGAGATTCAACATTCCCACTGTTGTAAAAGGCAATCTCCCTAGGAAGATTCAACACTCCCACTGTTGTAAAAGGCAATCTCCCTTGGGAGATTCAACACTCCCACTGTTGTAAAAGCCAATCTCTCTTGGGAGATTCAACACTCCCACTATTGTAAAAGCCAATCTCCCTTGGGAGATTCAACACTCCCACTGTTGTAAAAGCCAACCTCCCTTGGGAGATTCAGCACTCCCACCATTGTCCAGGTCAATCTCAGCTTCATGGAAATATGATACTTTTGATGGGAAAAATTTGTTTCTAAAAATACATTTACTTGGGAAAGGGTTACTCAAGGAATTAGTGGAGAGTCTGTATAGAGGCTTCCCTTGATGAGCTCCTGAGGTATGTCTTTCAGTCTGCTGTAACATGAGCACAAAAACTATGCAATTGTACCATGCTAGATTCATGTAATAAAGAAAGACTTCTTAGAAGTGGCCAAAAAGTATGTGGAAATGTATTGCTCATCTCATGCAGTAGCCCCAGATCCGGGGAAAGGGTACTCGCTTAACAAAAGGAAAAGATGTAACAACTGAACAAGTCTTACCCTTCCAAATATACAGTGTAGTAAACTAAACTTAAGCAGAAGGTAGTCGCCACTGTGATTGACGTACATAGACTGTCTAGAATCTCCTGCCAGACACTGAAAATATCCTATTTTATCCCTTAACCATTTATACATGTAGGCCTTTATATTGTGCCGTCAGAATAATAATCGTTCGTACTAACTTGTTCCCATTCCACCGTCAGAAGCTATGCTTTTGTGGATGTTCTGTAAGACAGCTGTTTAGGACCCAAACAAGCAGAACTAACTGGTATTCTGTGGTTTTCAGGTTGCACAGGTTCAACAACAAATGCAACAGATGCGACTTAAACAACAGACAGCTGCTCAACAGCCAAACATGCAGAGTGGACAGGGTGCATTTGGATCAAGCTTGCCAGGGATGGGAAATGGCTGGATGTCATCACAGCAGCCCATGTCATTTCCTCAGCAGCAGCATGCTCAGTATGTCACAACTGGTCCAGCACCAAACAGTATGAATTATGGTGGGTACCCAGTGGGTCTCATGCCGGGGTCTGGCCAAACTATGAGTCACCAATTGTGGAAGTAAAAATTATACAATCTTGTAAATAAGAATTTTGAAATCAGTAGTAGCGTTGTACATGGACAGTTGGTTGATAAATTGCTGATCTTTGCGTTAAGCTTGGCCACACATGTTGCAGAGTTTGTCAAGAAATAAGCTGGAAAGGCAAAGTTAAAATGAATGATTGTTTTTAGCCAAGACACTGATGTTCATCATGTTTGTAATGAATGGCTTCTTTCCTTAGAATTGGGAAAATCATATCAAGTTTTTGTACGTCTTGAGTAATTTATTACTGGTTGCTGGTTTGTACCAAACTGTTTTAAATTGTGCACAAAAAATGAAGGCATCGGATTTTCAAAGACACCAATGTGTGTGTTCATCTTCCCTCCTTCATATTTTGGCTCTGACAAATCATTTTCGAAGGAAGGCACAGTTTCCTGCTTGAAATTTGGCTTTGATTGACAAAATAACTGAAATGTTTTACTTCTTTGACTACCGGTAATGCTTTTACTTCATATCTTTCATTTTACTGCACATCATGGTGTGGTCAAGTTTATCAAAGACAGTATATTACAGCTAAATATCACAGTAAAAAGCAAGCTGTTTCTAACATTGGGGAAAAGCTTGTTTCAGGAAGTCAAGTAAAATAAATGTTTGCCAAAGGTAGTGAAACTATATAAAACCAAACTAGTTACTGTTGAGAAAGTTTATTTGTCTACCTCTGACGGAGGCATCACGCATTGATTTTCTAAGTTGGCAGTGCTCGGCGAGAGAAATTATTTTAGGTATAGATGGTCCGAGAGAAAATTCATAAGAAGAAGACGCATAGCTTTAAATCATTGGCTCCCTACGGCTGGACATTCATAGAGGCTGGTCATCTTGTGGATGTCCTAACAAGCCTTTGGCTAAATCAATACCAGCCATCCTCTTTTAAATCTCTGGGATACAGTGACAATAGGCCCTTTTCGATGTATTAAAATTCAGCTTGAAAGAGAGGTCTAGAGGACAAAGTCAAAGGAAAGTGGATGATATCCAAATATTTTTCGCATTCATTCCAACGTGTTTCTATTGTTCTTCTCCTCACTGCCTCACTATCAAGCTGAATATTTGATATTTCGAAAATGGCCTATTGACGCTTCAAATGTCCCCTTTTTTTTACCTTGCTCGTAGTATTATTATGGGGTTTACGAGGAATCTGTTCTGGGCAAACTTACAAATCGTCAATCCATTTGTAAATTGTTTTAATTGAGAATTTTATGTATTCTCACTCAGTTAATGTAAATTCCAGTATTATTTTTACTTCGGTCAACTTGTTAGCTGGCCGGAAATACGTCCGCTTTCGCAGGCTATCAATTTGTCTGTCACATGTGTAATGAATGATTTTTACACCGGAAAGGTGAAAATGCAACCAACTTTCGGTCATACGGTTTTCAGTTTAGTTTTGCGAAATAGGAACGAGATCAGTCGCGTCACAGACAACGTTGAGGGAACCAATCATAAACCGACTTCAGGGGCGTGAAAAGAAGTGCGAAAGGGTTTTGTCTCGCCTCTGATTGGCCGAAATCATATAATTAAAGTATTCAACAAGCGTACCTATGCAAAACAACGAAATCGTGAAATTACAACTGAAAACCGCTCTTAATTCACCAATATTTAATGAGCTTGGCTGGCTAACGCCTTGAGTTTTGCGTTTGCGCATGCTTGACGACTGCATTGTCGTTCTTGAGAAAAGTAAACGTTCGTTCAAGTTGTAGTATCGTCAGTATTTGAGTAAGATAAAAGTAGTATGCTCACATTCAAGGATA
>NC_090886.1:6815219-6820219 GCF_036669925.1 Montipora capricornis | reverse complement strand
TGGGCGAAAAAATATTCGTTTAACAAGGCATTTCTAAAATAAAAAGGTCAAAAGAGCTGATGTTATATTCCCACAGGAGATGAATTCCCACAAAAGCGGTCAAACTAAAAGCAAGAGCTTTTGTGATCGACAAGACGACTTCAATGTCGAGCGGCGATTGACGTTCGCTTTAAAAAAAAATAATTTCGTTAGTAGCCAAAGTTGCTTCTTCAGAACAAACACTAACATAAAAGAATACACCAAACACTACGTTTGCTTGATAAAAATGTCTCTTTTATTTTACTGCGACTAAAAATATACACGCTATTAAAGCGCGGTGCAGTGGTAAAAAAAATCTTAACGACATCGACAATTTACACGAAGTTGTTGAAATATAAATATCATAAGTCAAACGGTCAACTCGCTGTACAAGATTGCGACCTTAGCAATCACGTTGTTTAACTTTCGAAAGAAAAACGAAAATCAAAGAACAAAATGAAATACCTGCACATGCTAATACAGTTTGATTTGATGGATTTGAGGTCAATATGTGACTCGAGAACTTAAATAACAACACACCGGCTGATCGCTGAACATGTTTGTTTTCCATGGATAACCGTTTCGCTTGTTTTCTTGCACGACAAAATCTTCTTTCCTTTAAAATTGTCACAAACTATTAGCATTCTTCGTTGATCCGGACCTTCACACGGATGAAAACTTGAATAACGTGAGGATATTTTCTGTGGCGTCTGATCGATTTGACCACAACTTTTTTTCTTTCACATCGGGTTCCATATGTGTAGTACATAAAATACTGCTGTCAAACAAAGCCTGCATTGCCACCCATCCCCTAACACACATTTCGCCAACCTCCCAGATTCTGGGAGACACGTGACCAGCGTGAACCAGGGTCTTCGGAGGCAGAGAAGAGAGACCCTGGGGACGAGGTTGTCCTTACGGTTGTCTGCCTATGATGTCACACTTCTCACAAAATCAGGGGCACCCAACGAGATAATATAGTTCAAAACCACTAAACATAGTATTGTTAAACGTATTTTAGTATTAAATGGTAGCTATAGGCATATTTTTATCCCCTAATTTTTTTTTATCTGTTTGGATTTCCTAGCCGAAAGTCTAGTGCTCCGAAAATTATAAGGATCAGAACTTACCTTTTCGAAATTTTCAGGCAGAAAAAAGGCTCCCGAAA
This sequence comes from Montipora capricornis, assembly GCF_036669925.1. Taxonomy (NCBI): domain Eukaryota; kingdom Metazoa; phylum Cnidaria; class Anthozoa; order Scleractinia; family Acroporidae; genus Montipora; species Montipora capricornis. The sequence continues at coordinate 6,819,033 of NC_090886.1, read as the reverse complement.
ATTCTAGGTTACCTTTTTAGGGAAAAAGTCCGTTAAAAATGGGAAATTATAGCATTTTTTAGATGTTCGAAACTCCTAGGACGGGCAGGCAAGCAAGAAATTTTACAACAAATGTTTCCAAAATTCTAGATCTCAAATCGTCTTCTGAACAGATATTTCCGAAAAAATAGATAAGAAAAACAGATAATTGAGTAGCTGCTGCTGGAAAACTAGACATTTCCCTCATATTACAGTGATATTAGCATCTTTTATTGTCACCTCAAATAACTGTTGATGTACTGTTGATTGCGCCTGATGATAACATGAAGTATTCGGCTTTTTCTCCTATTTTACCTTGAAATTATTTGTTCCTTGATGGTTTGAACAGAGAAACCGCACCAACTGTCAAGCGGGATTTGCAGAAATACCTTTGATTGTATGGATAAAGTCTGACTTCTCAGACATTCCAGCTAGAGGTTCTCTTTTGTTTTTGTCGTGTCTTTCCTTGAATCACGGCGTGCAGGTAATTTCCGGTAAAGTCTGATTGGCTCACATTTATAGCATGACACACGAAAACATCACTCTTGACCGGTGGGCGGCAGACGACTCGTTGTATCAGGCGCACGTTTCCTTTTCCGCCCTGTCAAACGGAAAGTACGCCTGATCGCAGGTTAAATACGTGCAGGCATCGATAGGGTCTAAAAGTACTCACGAGTGACCACGAGTGACCACGGATGACCACGGGTGACCACGGGTGACCACGGGTGACCACGAGTGACCACGGGTGACCACGCGGGTGACCGCGAGTGAGATTTAATCAAAATATCTCAGTACTGTTATTATGACTTCATTACGGAGTCATTTTCACATTATTTCATCAAATGAGGCTCGGGTTAAACGCCGTACTTCACATGAGCTGAACTCAATTCAACTAATTTACATGAATTTATTTCATGTGAAGTACGGCGTTTGACCCAATTAAGTTCGACGGGTTTTATTTGGATCGGCTGAGGCGTTCTTCACGGCCACTCCAGGCGGGAATAACGGCTGAAGATTTCCATTGGGTCAAACGCCGATCTTCACATGAGCCGAACCAAATGCATAATCATGTTAATGTATGACACAGCCTCGATCTCGGTTTTGCTATTTATTTTCGTGGTCAGTTAAAGTTCGGCTGAATTAAGTTCGACGTTTGACTCAACAGGCGAACTTAACTAGTTTGGGTCGACCTAAAGTGTAATTAGGTTCAGCTCATCTGAAGTACGGCGTTTAACCCGGGCCTTATTCACGAAAACTGAAGTTATTTACTGTATAAATGCGTAGCGGACGATTTGAAATATCTTCCAAAAAAAAAAAAAAATCGGATAATTTTAATTGACTTTGCGTCCCCTCTTCGTACTCCAACACCCCGTCTCTCTCTCTCTCTCTTTTCGAGATGTTTAAAAACTTGCAGTCTGGACTATACATTGCAGATTGCATATGGAATGAAAGGAAACCCAAAATACTAAAGATAACTTAAAGCAAAACGATTATAATAATAGTTGTAAATATACCATAACCATTTTATGATCAACCCTTAGCTTTGGAAAATTCCATTCAACTTTCAAATGTGTTATCGACGAGATGTCTGGACAAGTACTTCATTGAGGTTTGCGTCGTAAATTCATTACTCCTAACGTCATAGTAATAGTCCGGCCATTTTCTTTGCTTATATATACTTTGGGTCGTGAACAATTCGTATAAATATATTTTTATCAACACTATTACTTTTTATTACACCTAATCTCTCCGTATGATTCCAAAAATACATATATGTTCTTATGTTCCATAAAGAAGCATGAAATGCAAGTTTTTTTATCGCTCTCCTGCACGTTTGTTTGGCACATTAAGTAATTGTACACCTGTGTATGAGAACAGGAAGGGATAACATGATCCAGTCTGTTCATTCCATGACATTACCTTACCACGAGTTAAGAAACAATATTCATTAATTAAGGGGAGGAAGGATCGTTCCTCAGTTCCACTAAAGTTCCCTTGTTTTGTCGATTTTGAGGGCTTTTTTATTCCATTTGATAATAAGTAAATTTCAGCTATTGTTTTCCACCAGTAAAGAAAATTGATTTCTTCACGCTCTGAAGTTGAATTTTTGTTATGTCTAGCAGAGGAAGAGCCCTTCGTCAGAGCGAATCCGCTCTGACGAAGGGCTAACGCTCGAAACGTCAGCTTTTAGAATCTCTGTACGGTGGCCAATTTACATTATCAACTCCGTTGATAAAACCAAATTTTTGTATACTACTTCCCCACCGACGCAGCATCACAGTTTCTTTAGAAACTACCCCCTTCATGAAGAGTAGATAACACTGGCAAAACGTTGGTCGCCTGGTGTCTCAAAGGAAATATTCAAATCTAACCCATGGCGTGTTTTAAAAAAGTTAAATAACATGGTGACATAATAAAACATACGTTTTGCTGTAGCTACAGTTTTTTTCTTTTAATTTGATTTTTTTTCCCCTTTTTCCAATTATCGGACGTATGCCGCGGAAAATCTTCAGTCAGTCTCCTCCCTTCTAATAGATACGGTATTTGGTGAAACGGAGATATTTTGATTCAATGTCACCCGTGGTCACTCGTGGTCTCCCGTGGTCACTCGTCAGACCTTATCCGCACAACAATAAAAGCAAGATGACACACGCTAACACCTACCCGGTGTGGCCAACACATCACGCATGCGCACAACCATTTCACCCGGTCAATTATCAGCCACGGACAGCTGTTTCCTGAGAAAAACAAAAAGGCCGAAACAGCTGTCCATGGCTGCTAATTGACCGGGTGAAATGGTTGTGCGCATGCGTGATGTGTTGGCCACTTGGTGTTAGCGTGTGTCACCTTGCTTTTATTTGGCTGATTTAGCAACAGAACGCGAACGTCAGTGGCGACGGAGCGCAAAAAAAACACCAATGAGAATTCAAAATAGAGTAGACTCCTCTCTTTTCTTCTCTATTCAAAATTCTCTTTGGTATTTTTGCTGCGCGGGCCGTCGCCACTGATGTTCCCGTTCTGTTGCTAAATCAGCCTAGTACTGTTGCTTATCCGCACGCATTGCAGGCATGCGAGCGAAAAGAACAATGATTGTGACGTTGGATGACGTAGTGCACATGGTACGCTTCTATTGGTCAAAGTAAAAAACAGAGGCCAATAAAATATGTCGTTTCATTTTCGACACAGTTACGCGCAATTTACGCGCTCGGTCTGGAAATTGCGCCATTCTGATTGTGACTTCGGATACATCTCAGGGAAACGTAACTTCAACAAGTCAAAAGGTAAACTCACAAGAAATGAATATACAGTTTGGCCTTCCAGCTCCGGAACCACTAGATTTAAGCGGCGGTAATACCTCCGAAAATTGGAAGAAGTTCAAACAGAAGTATACTAATTATGAAATTGCCACTGGAATAAACGAGAAAGAAAGTGCGATTAGAGTGGCCACGCTGCTAACAGTCATCGGCAATGATGCATACGATGTTTTCAACATGATAACGTGGGACGCAGAAGGTGATGACAAAAGGATTGACAAGGTATTACAGAAATTTGAAGAACACTGTGAACCAAAAAAGAATGTTACTTACGAAAGATACCAGTTCTTCTCAAGGGCTCATGTCAGCGGCAAAACTATCGACGAATATGTGACTGTACTTAGAAAATTGAGTGAAACCTGTGAATTTGGAACACTAAGGAACTCTCTTATCAAAGATCGAATTGTGCTTGGTGTAAATAATTGCACGACGAGGGAAAGATTGCTCGGAGTACATGTACTGACCCTTGAAAAAGCTGTAGA
>NC_090886.1:6787719-6805219 GCF_036669925.1 Montipora capricornis | reverse complement strand
TGGCTTACATGTAACATGCCCCTGAAGTAAAAACTGTTAAACAATATGTTATTCAATCAAAATACAAATTAAACACAATACATTTGTAAAAAGCAAGCACCAAATTGATTAATTCACCATTTGTAACCACAGATAAATGCTACTTGTAGGTTAAAACCATTATGCTTCATTTCAAACCTATAACTGAAATCTTTATATATTGGCTATATGAAGTATGCCTAACTTACATTAATCTAAATTTAATAGACTCAGAATGGAATTGGTTCCCAAATTAGGTTTGGGATGCACAATGTTATCCCAGAACATTCCTTGGTTTAGGGGGTTTGTTGGGAATTGTGCCAGGATCCTTGCTTTTAATGAAATCCACAACATTGCCCCAAATACACCCCAAACAAAATAATGTTGTTGGGGTCACAGTTTCCCAGGTTTGATCCACATTGGGATGATTTTTACTCAAAGTAGTCCCATAGTGGAAGTAATCAGCTCATGTCAACCCAAATTATCCCCAGTTTCATATTTTTTAAAAACCTGATTTTGGGTCTAATTTAGGAAATACTCATTGGCAATGATTAACCTGATTTTCTTTGCAATTGCCATACCCAACTTAACCCCCCAAAAAACCTAACTTTGGAATTTGGGAATTCTCATCTCCCAAGATGAAACAAAATTAGACACCGGGTTGGGAATTTACCAATTTTTCCTGTGATTATTGGAGCGGTGCAGTGGCCCCAGGCACCGGGGAAAGGGTACTCTTACTTAACAACAGGAGAAAAATGTAGTCTTACTCTTCCAAATGTACATTATAGTAAACTAAACTTAAGCAAAAGGTACCGGTAGATAGCACTGTGAGTGACATAGATAGAATGACTAGAATCTCCTGCCAGACCCTGAAAATATCCTAATCAATCCCATAACCGTTTATGGGCCTCTATATTGTGCCGTCAGAATTTTCAATAATAGAGAGATTTAGCTTCGCGTTTACGGCAAACATGAAACTGAAATTTGCGTTTTGCCAAAAATCGAAGAAACAGGTCTGATTTTAGCTCCTTTTTTGCCTGTTATCTACAAATCACGCGCAACCTCTAAAATGAGAGACAAAAGTTAGAATAACAGAATTTTCATGCTTCTATCCCAAGCAACAGCCTGCCGTTTGACTTTTCCCGTCCCACGGAAACGCCATGCTAAATCTCTCTAATGTCTTTCTTAATAATTTCTTAATGAGTTATGCTTTTGTGGATGTTCTATAAGACAGCTGTTTAGGACCCAAGCAAGCAAAACTAACTTGTATTCTTTGATTTTCACCTTGCACAGGCTCAACAGCAAATGCAACAGTTGCCATGTAAAAAACTGGCTATTCAACGGGCAAACATACAGAGTGGACAGGGTGAATTTAGATCAAGCTTGCAAGGGACGGGAAATGGCTGGATGTCATCACAGCAGCCCATGTCATTTCCTCAGCCACATGCTCAGTATGTCACAACTGGTACAGCACCAAACAGTATGAATTATGTTGAGAGTGGACAGCGTGCATTAGGATCAAGCTTGTCAGGGATGGGAAATGGCTGGATGTCATCACAGCAGCCCGTGTCATTTCCTCAGCCACATGCTCAGTATGTCACAACTGGTACAGCACCAAACAGTATGAATTATGTTGAGAGTGGACAGCGTGCATTTGGATCAAGCTTGCCATGGATGGAAAATGGCTGGATGTCATCACAGCAGCCCATGTCATTTCCTCAGCAGCAGCATGCTCAGTATGTCACAACTGGTCCATCACCAAACAGTATGAATTATGGTGGGTACCCAGTGGGTCTCATGCCGGGGTCTGGCCAAACTATGAGTCACCAGTTGTGGAAGTAATAATTATACAATCTTGTAAATAAGAATTTTGAAATCAGTAGTAGCCTTGTACATGGACAGTTGGTTGATAAATTGCTGATCTTTGCGTAAAGCTTGGCCACACATGTTACAGAGTTTGTCAAGAAATAAGCTGGAAAGGCAAAGTTAAAATGAATGATTGTTTTTAGCCAAGACACTGACGTTCATCATGTTTGTAATGAATGGCTTCTTTCCTTAGAATTGGGAAAATCATATCAAGTTTTTGTATGTCTTTAGTAATTTATTACTGGTTACTGGTTTGTACCAAACTGTTTTAAATTGTACACAAAAAATGAAGGAATCGGATGTTCAAAGACACCAAGGTGTGTGTTCATCTTCCCTCCTTCATATTTTGGCTCTGACAATTCATTTTCGAAGGAAGGCACAGTTTCCTGCTTGAAATTTGGCTGTGATTGACAAAGTAACTGAAATGTTTTACTTCTTTGACTACCGGTAATGCTTTTACTTCATATCTTTCATTTTACTGCACATCATGGTGTGGTCAAGTTTATCAAAGACAGTATATTACAGCTAAATATCACAGTAAAAAGCAAGCTGTTTCTAACATTGGGGAAAAGCTTGTTTCAGGAAGTCAAGTAAAATAAATGTTTGCCAAAGGTAGTGAAACTATATAAAACCAAACTAGTTACTGTTGAGAAAGTTTATTTGTCTACCTCTGACGGAGGCATCACGCATTGATTTTCTAAGTTGGCAGTGCTCGGCGAGAGAAATTATTTTAGGTATAGATGGTCCGAGAGAAAATTCATAAGAAGAAGACGCATAGCTTTAAATCATTGGCTCCCTACGGCTGGACATTCATAGAGGCTGGTCATCTTGTGGATGTCCTAACAAGCCTTTGGCTAAATCAATACCAGCCATCCTCTTTTAAATCTCTGGGATACAGTGACAATAGGCCCTTTTCGATGTATTAAAATTCAGCTTGAAAAAGAGGTTGTGAGGACAAAGACAAAGGCAAGTGGTTGATATGCAAATATTTTTCACATTCATTCCAACGTGTTTCTATTGTTTTTGTCCTCACTGCCTCACTATCAAGCTGAATATTTGATATTTCGAAAATGGCCTATTGACGCTTCAAATGTCCCCTTTTTTTTACCTTGCTCGTAGTATTATTATGGGGTTTACGAGGAATCTGTTCTGGGCAAACTTACAAATCGTCAATCCATTTGTAAATTGTTTTAATTGAGAATTTTATGTATTCTCACTCAGTTAATGTAAATTCCAGTATTATTTTTACTTCGGTCAACTTGTTAGCAGGCCGGAAATACGTCCGCTTTCGTAGGCGATCAATTTGTCTGTCACCTGTGTAATGAATGATTTTTACACCGGAAAGGTGAAAATGCAACCAACTTCCGGTCATACGGTTTTCAGTTTAGTTTTGCGAAATAGGAACGAGATCAGTCGCGTCACAGACAACGTTGAGGGAACCAATCATGAACCGACTTCAGGGGCGGGAAAAGAAGTGCGAAAGGGTTTTGTCTCGCCTCTGATTGGCCGAAATCATATAATTAAAGTATTCAACAAGCGTACCTATGCAAAACAACGAAATCGTGAAATTACAACTGAAAACCGCTCTTAATTCACCAATATTTAATAAGCTTGTCTGGCTATTAAAGCCTTGAGTTTTGCGTTTGCGCACGCTTGACGACTGCATTGTCGTTCTTGAGAAAAGTAAACGTTCGTTCAAGTTGTAGTATCGTCAGTATTTGAGTAAGATAAAAGTAGTATGCTCACATTCAAGGATAAAGGAAATAAATGTCGCGCAAATGACGCTGAAGAGCTTGTGAAAGCATTTACTTAACTCTAATGCTTCCATGCAGAAGACGTAGAACCCCGAGCGTTTACCATTTGTCAACAAAAACCGAAAATTCCGGTTGGAAATTCAAATGGTACAGCAAAAATCCTGTACCATTTGTAAACTCTTACTCGACCCGGCTCACTTTGGCCTCTTTTCCCGCCATTCGACACTGCAGTTGCAGCCGCCATTTTCATTTGTCATTGTTTTCTTCGAACCGCGAGAGACTCGGGCTTGGCGAAACGCCACACAGGAAAAATCCTGTACCATTACGAGCGTTCCATTCCAACCAGATTTCCGAGTCCGTGCAATGGTAAATGCCCCCCGTCTCGTTTTTTTCCCTTGGGGCGTTTAAGCATCGACGACGGGAACGGCAATGAGAACGTCATCTTAGAACATAAATTTGCGTTATTGCAATCACTTTGCAACTATTCCAAGCCTTTTAATATGACAAAGGTGTAGCAGTCCCTCAGGAAGGAAAGCGTTATGGGCAGCGCTTAATTTAGGAGAGAAAATGAAAATTTATCTTCACATACTGACGTTCAACTTCAAGCCTTGTTGTTTTGCTGACGACGGCAAAGAAATGGACAAAAGTTTAAAAAGCGCGTGCAGAAGGTGCAAAGCTATTGTTTTTGTCCACTGAATATGTAAATTTGTGACGTTCTCTTTGGCGTCGCCACTGTTGCTTAATTTCCCTAATATAATAACTCGGACACAAATGTTGGTCGTGTAAACCTCGCAGAGGTAACGGCAATTTATTTCCAAACTCAAAGCAGAACGGTAACTTCACAAAATACAAAAATGCATATGATTAAGAATTGGAAGCAAATTAACGGCATTCTCTATTTTCGAATTCCCCGTAATACACTTTGTTTGCCATCCAAATTTTGCATAAACCATTGTTTTCAAATGCTCTTGGGAATATGCAGTGTCCCCAAGAGCATTTGAAAACAATAGTTTATGCAAAATTTGGGGGGCAAACGAAGTATATTATGGGGAACTCGAAAACAGAGAATAGAAGTACGTGGTTGACATCAAAACGAATAATCGTCGCAGATCAAAGATGAAAACATCGTAATCGCGGAAGATTATTTCTGCGTGGCGAACTAAAGGAAAAAAACATCCCATCATAGAACGTCCAGCTTAACCTCCGTCAACATCCCATATGAATAAACCCCCCTCCCTCAGGAAAGAAAACCGAAGACTTGAATCTCGAAAGACCCAAGTCTGATAAAACGATCACTTGGTGTGGGGAGAAAATGTTGCTGGCATTCTTAACATGAGTTTCTAGTAGACGACATCTCTTGTTTTGCTTTTTAAGGGTGGCTTTTACTGTAAAAAAAAAACTGAAAAGTTAATCAGAGAAAAAACCAAGCTCTTTTCCGCCGAACGGAGGGCGGGTGATAAAGCTCCGAAAAAAACTGCATAATTTTAAACATTCCGAAATCAATTAAAAAGAAATAGAAAAGAGTCTGCAACACTGCCTTGCTCCGGGAAAAATCCAAATGCGAATTATAATGAATCCACAAATGGATTTTGCATTTCTTTACCAAAATCCAAAAATTAATTTTCAAGTCCCAAGAATTCACTTTTAATTTTGGTTGATTCTATATCTTTCCTTAGGTAACGCGACGGTGTATCGTTTTGATTCAATCTCGAAAAATGAAGGATAATACTTAATTTGGAGCAAACTGACAATGAAGGATAACCCTTCATTTGAGGAAGAGATCGTTTTGCTTTGCCAACCATAAGACAAAAATTTAATTAAGTAAATTATTTATTTTTGCCCCGTTTTCTATTTCGTCGCTGAAAGACTTATGATAGCGCAAAGTATTAATATTTTGAGGTGACATTTTCGTCGACCGTCGTAGATCTTAAATTCCCGGGAATTTAAGAAACAGCGACGGCTACAACTACGACATCGCCACAAAACAATAATATCATTGGTTAAAAGAGCATAAATGATCGTGCTCCACGTGCAGCACGGATTTTAGCTCATATTTTTGCGGTAATCTGCATAACGACGACGTGTAATCACCAAATTTGAGGTTTTGACGACAACGTGAGCACGCTACAGAGAATCTTTCATTCCTTATTTTCAGGCAAACTGCTCATACCAATTTATTTTTAGGATACTTCGCCCACATTGTACGACGCGAACGAGATGACATAATCGCGAAAGACTTTTACTAGAGCAAAGTTCTATTTTGAGGTGGCGTTTTCGTCGACGTCGCCGTCGTAGATCAGTTAAATTCCCTATTGACCAATCCGAAACGCAATATTCTGTTGAGTATGTAATTTTTAATGAAAGAAAATTATCTCGGTTATAACAAAAAGTTATTTTAATAACTTTGTGTTTACATTGCGCTTTTACATTGTACATTACATTACTGTACTGCGCTTTTTACATTGTATTTACATAGACTTGGATCGAAAACTGTAGCCATAAATATATCCTAGTTAAATAATTGCTAAAAAATGTTACAAATGAGCTGCAAAAGTTCTTATTTACCTCTTGCTAACCGAGTTCGAGGTCCGTACCGTAAAATTACGGACCGAGTGTTTTTCCGCGCTTGGGCCATAAATCAACGGGAAAAACGAGGATCCGTAACCTGACGGAGAAAACTAGGTCAATAAGATGTTTATTATGTTTTTGTGGTAATCGACCGCGCGAGAAGGGAAACTCAGGTTGAAGTCAAGCGGAAGGTTTGAACAACTCCCACAAACATTGCCGTGCCAAAATCCGAAAAACGAAATCTTCTTGGTTGTTTGAATTAGTTGCTAGCAAGATTCAAACAGTTTTACAAGTTTATGTAACTGACGACATTGAAAATGTTTTATCAAAATTTCAAATTTAGCGGGCCGCTCTTGAATACGGCCCCATAATTTATCTAATGATAACCATTACAATTTTCTCAAATTTGATTGGCGCATTAACTACTTTATTTTTCACTAATTATTGTGTAGGGTGGAAATCGGACAGTGAAAATTGGACAGCTAGCTGTAATCGGACAGTTGCATTAGCCAATCATATTAAGTGCACTCAGCTTAATCCACCAATCACAGAATTTATCACATATAACCATAGCAACAACCACTTACCCTACCAAACAGGAGATTTTCCAAAATGGACAACTTTGTAACATTAGACAAGGAAAAAGGAATGCATTAATTTTGTTTACTCGGAAATTGTAATGGTTATGATGAATTGGTAACAGGACTTCGTGTCGTTCAATTCGTATAGGTAATCACATGAGTCCTCGTACTATTAAGGATTAATTGCACGAGTGTTTTGGAAATTTTCCAAAATTGCCCGAGTCGACAGGTAATCAAGCCCTCTCTTGATTACCAAAAATGCCCTCGATTAAGAAAAAATACCCTGTGTCTCAGCTTATCAGCGCTCAGTAATTTTGCCCTTTGTTGATAAGGTCTGTAATCATACTCGTGATTATACAAATCGGACTCCCGCTACGCAGTCGTCCGATTTTGTTAATCACTCGTATGATTACAGACCAAATTGCACTCCAATCAATCCTATGACCATTATTAACCACAGCGCGCGCACTAAAGCGGTTTTCAATTGAGTGTCGAAAGTAATTAGCGAATTGCATTCGTTTATGATTACTTCACTCAGTGATTGGTTCAGAGTTCTCGCGCCACTTTTTCAACCAACCAGTTGCCCGTTTCTCGAAAGTCCCAAAAACTTTTCGGGACCGAAAAGCCATTTGCGAAACTGCCAACCGCTTGTTTTTGAAAGCCGATCTTTCTCTTTCTCCGTCCTTTTTGATTGGCCAAAGTAATTACTTTGGTTTTCGTTTTACGACACTCGATTGAAAACTCGCTCATCTGAGGGTTCTAGGAGCTTTAGCAACTACGACGATTCGCGTTATTGTAATCAATCCGCCACTATTCCAAGTTTTTCAACACGACAACGGTGTGGCAGTCCCTCAAGAAACAAACTGATACGAGTCACGCTAAATTTAGGGGAGAAAATGAGAATTTATCTCCGAGTGCTAACTTCAAATTTGGCTATTTCACGTTGTTGTTTTGCTGACGACAGCAAAGAAATGAACAAAAATGAAAAACGCATGTGCAGAGCGTGCAAAGATACTGCTTTTGCCCCTAATTACGCAAATTTGTGAAGTTCTCGCTTCGAGTAACTTTTTGTTAGGACGATTCGCCTATTTACGATAGTGCCAAGATGATATTTTGAGATGACGTCGTATATCTGCTTTACCTCCCCAGCAATTAACCAATCAATACTTGTGAGTGAGAATCTTGAGTTGGCTCAAGCCAGTTTCAAAGCTTTAAAGTAACGTTCTTATTAGAAGGTTTGGCACTATTAGCAATGTTATGGTACCATAAGAAACATCAATTACTGCTGAACAAGATGCGGTCATAACTAGTAAGTAATAATACCAGTAAAGCGGTCACAAGATGAAGAAACAAGTCACTGTGGCAACGGGAAAGCCCTGAAATAAGGAAGGAGGAAGTGTGGCCCAGTGGTTAGGGCGCTTGCCTTAAGATCCAGAGATCCCGGGTTCAAGACCCGCTCTAACCACTCGTTGAATTTGATCCTGGTAGTCCCTGGTTCAACTTCCCAGCTGCACTTGTAAATAGCCAACTGGTTTGTCTCCGGCCAGTTGGGATTCTTAACAGTTGTTGTTCTGTTTCGTCGTTTCGTTGTGTTTCATTTGCCCTGAAAAGCCCCTATGGGAAGCGGTCAATTAAGTATGTATTGTATTGTAATAACACCATTTACTTTGTCTTTCGTTGCACATATCTCAAAAACAAACCTGGTGACAACCATCCCCATTTTTTTATTGCTGTAAAGCGATCAGAAGGTCAAGATGAAACTTTCTGCAAAGTTTAAAAAAGTTCTGTACAGCGGATCCAGAGCCACCTTAAATCCGTGATTTTTTTAAGGTGGCTCTGATTCTGCAGCACAGATTTTTTTAAACTTTGCAGAAAGTTTCATCTTGGCCATCTGATCACTTTCCAGCAATAAAAAATGAGGGTTACCGAGTTTGTTTGAAAGATATGATCAACTAAAGCCAAAATATGGGGTGCTTTGCTAGGCTTTCCCGTTGCCAAGGTAACTTATTACGTCACAATGATTACCGCATCTTGTTCAGCAATAATTGGTGCTTTATACACCAATTATTGCATTGCTGTTACGTGATATGGTGTGTAGTGCCAATCTTTCTAAAGAGAATGTCTTTTCAAAGTATTCAAGCAGGTTAGAGCCACCTTAAACATAATCTACACGTCACAGTTAACTCCACCGTACCCTGGAAGACAGATACAACTTCCAGTGAAGCAAGAACCTCCAGTTTCACTGCAATTAGTGCATGCAGGCACATTCTCCACCTTGACAGAAAAACTCAGTTCAATGGCAGGGGAATAGTTCATCCACAATTCATCACCAACTTCTTCGTTCATAATCATAAAAGATGGAAGATCTTCAATGTCTCCCCCAATTGGAATATCTACCTGTACATTGTGATCAACGCGAGAAAAGGTCACTTTCCTTCTGAACAAGACACGCATGGATTTATATGAATAGACCAGCTGGCTTTGGGTGTTTTGAGCAAATACTTCAAAAGTGTTTGGTGCAACTTGATGTGGCGTTCCAGTGAAGTATGCATTTGGGAATAAAATGAGCGGATACTGAATTGATGGATAGCTAAGCTTATCACTTGGTCCTGTGAAATGTAAACAAAATAGATGAGGCAAATCAGTATTTCAATTGAAATTGATGCGTCAGTCTAGAAATACAAGTTAAACGAATGCAAACTGAGACACCAGACTTTGCAATAAAAAATATCAATAGTATCATATTAGACTAAAGTGTGGTATTCATCAACTTACTTCTACTCAAGAAGAATGTAACTGTTAATGAAGACAAAGCAATGTAATAATTGTAATACAATGTTAAAAACATTGAAATCTTTGTGAAACACTTTTACAGGTGAAACTGGATACCCACCTGCAATGTTCTCTTAAACCTGGACAAGGCATTCATGACCTACTACCAGTAGCAAGGGCCTTGGGTTTGCAGGTCCATAATACATAATTCGACTGCAAAAAGGCTCTTCAGTTTTCAGAGAGATTGGGGAACACTAATCCTATTGTGGCTTCATTGCTGGTGTAGGACACACATTTTCGCCTCATGAATTATTCAAGCCTCATAATCCAGGTTCAAATTTAGCTTTGGCTAATCATATGAATTTATGCCTGTCGGTCCCATAAATCTAAGTATTTAAGTGAGCCTTGCTTGGCAAACAGCCAATTGTTTGCCTTCCCCTGAAGGGGTCTCTTAGTGTATTGCAACACAGTGTATTTTTAAAAGGTAATCACATGATTTTGAGGGCAATTTGGGATAAATGAGCCTGAGAAATTTTTTTCAAAGACCAACAAATTGCACATGTGGTAGGGCAAGTGTGATTTGTGGCCTTTGAAAGAAGTTACAAGTGCTTAGTTATTCCAAATTGCACAAGAAAAATCATGTGATACAACTGTACCTATTAGTATGTAGTTTATAATTATTATGGAGAAGTAACACAAGCATATCACGTAGCATGAATGACATATTTCATTATAATTTGATGAATCACTATGCACGGCTTGGGCATACAATTCATGTTAGCACAAATCACCACATATGGAAATAAACAATAGCTAACAATAATTACATCATTGTTAACAATGGTTTGTGCTCTATATGTGGGTTTGCATGAATTATTAGCCATGACTCATGTTACCTCTTGCCCTGAATGGACACTTTTCTGCACTGTGTTACCCGAAATAAATTTTCTAGTAGCCAATTAGAATGGAGAATTTTTTCCCTGCTTCTTTATTTCTGGCTTCTGTGAAGTTACATACATCCTCACAAGCCTCAAGCTTTGATTATACTGCTGTGTTTTTCAGGGAAGCTTCTTTACTTTGCCCTTTAAATTAATTATGGAATGGAAACTAGACCGCTTCAGGAGTAGTAATTGGCCCACTGGTCAGGGCGTTGGATTGGCATGAAGATGTGTCAGGTTCCATTCCCCTTTGACCAATGGCTCAATTTCTCTTACAAGGTTGCACCATCATGTCACCTCTAAGAGGCATTGTAAATACTGGTACAGCCATTGAACTGGTTCCTGCCTACCAGTTGGAATTCTCAACCATGTCATGTTTCATTTGAATTATTTCTTTCAGCTCAGGTTATTTATAAGTACAATGCATGGACAAACTTCATTTGATGGCTATGCACACCTCCATCGTGAACAAAGTATTGTAAATTTTTTTTTACAAAAGTACTACACTGTACTTACTTTCAGTGCAATTTTCTCCTGAATATCCTCGTAAACACTGGCACTCGTTATCCACACCACAAGTACCAAAATAACAGGTTCTTCCACCGCAATCAGGAGCTGTGCAATTTGGACATGGATCCACTTTAACTGCAAAGTCCATCTCCCAATGCAGCCACTGTGTGTACCAGATGCCTGAGGAACCACCAACATCTTGATTGTTGAACATCCACAGATGGATGTTGGAGATATTTGTAATGTTACTGATCGATGAGTAGAATTTGTTTCCACTTGAAAAGGCAGCTGCAAAGAGATTACTCAATCAATAAACTAATAACATTTAGTTAAATATTAACTAATAACTAATTTGATGTTTCCCTCCATTTAGACATTGATGCATCCATCAATGCTTTGATCAACAGTCTGAGATTAAACTCAACTTCATGGCAACAAAAACCCCTTCACCTGCAGCCTTTATCCTTTTATCTTGTTTATCATGTCACGGCAGCTATGCTGATTTCATACCCTGGGGAAAGGGGACTATTTGCAAGGACATTTTGGAGAAAACTTTCCTTTCCAGAACTACAATTGCCTGGATAAATCCCAATGATCAAAACACTTAGTTATTACTTATACATGATGCAACAAAATACCCAACTGCATGATTTAAGGCACCTCAGCTAAAATTCAACAAAACAGTGTGTGGTAGCCAATTTCAAATGAATCGTCAAACCATTGCAATTGAGCTGTTTGATGCAAATTTTTACCATTTATTTAATAAAGAAAGGGAAAAGATATTATTATATTATCACTTGTAACAGAATAAACAAATTCAATCAAGAAGTCTATAGACCACTTTTGTAAATGACAACCACAGGTCTTTTATATTTATGATACCGGTAATGAGACTTACTGCCCTCGCTTTGCAACAAAACTTCTTTTGAAATTTGCTTGTACTAACAAGGCTATAATGGTGAATTCCACAAAACTCGTTAAGAAAACTGTACAAAAACCAACAAAAAGGACTTTTTCACTATTTCTTCCATGTGAATTCCACAGCAGTTACTTCTCTTCCCCCTTCCCCTATCCAATGTTGATTTGAAAAGTGTTGCTTTCCAGGAAACTGTTCATGACCCCCAGAAAAGAACATTGAGATGGGGGAGTCGGGAGAGGAGTCAATTGAAATTGTCTGCCTACAACTGGAAAGCGCTTGCGAGGGTCATTTCTTAAGAGTTTTGTCCACGATTGGAGGTCCCATTATTTATGACTCAAATGGATTATGGTCAATAAGTCAATGGCTCATGAGTCATGTCAGTCAATGAGACTCACAGTCAATATAGCAATAATTTATTGATTAAGCCTAAGCCCTCGTTTCAGTGATTACCGGTAGGCCTAGGCACTCTCTGAAATTTTAGCTTTCATTTTATGGGTTAGGGTAACTCCACTAACTGATTGACTCATTGATTCATTGACTCATAAATACTTGATACTCCCACGATTGTAGAAAGGATTAAAATAGAATATTTTATTTACTTGACACTATGAAAGCAGTCTATAACAGATAACATTTGGAGGACTAAGACCATGCTCCATGAATTCAAACCACATTGATTTTGTTAAAGTAATGGACTGATTGCTATGACTCGTGTCCTGAGACACTTATTTTAACTGCACTTCTAGCCTGCAAAACTGGCAGCATGAGGATGTTTTATCATGACCTTCTATAAACATTGTTAAAGTGGTACTATGATCAAAAAATCATTTCCTTTTTTTCTTCAGATTTTGAAAGCATGTTTGCTTAACACCTAACTGGCAAAATTTTGAGCTTTGAGTTTTATCCAAAGGCTGTTTATTTTCAGTGTAAGTTTTGGATTTCACGGTCCGCCATTACTCACGTTCAAAACTGGCCGATTGGACCTCAGAGGGTTGGATCAGAGAAAATGATGTCCTTCACTCACTAGCTTAAAATTTCAGCGTGTAAACGCAATTTATTACATTATGCAAAACACGGGTTTAAAAGTCTGAAAGCCTGAAACTCCCGTGCTGCATATTAATTCAGCCGCGTATACACGCATTGCATTCTTAAACTAGTGAGTCTTTGACGTTATTTTCTCCTCGACCCAGCTCTCTCAAGATCTTAAAGTTAGTAATGGCGGACCAATAAATAAGAAAATTCCAGTTAAAATAAACAGGTGTCTTTTTAAAATCAAAACTTAAAACTTGGGTCAGTTAGTGTTTAGTTAACATAGTTTTGAAATCCAAAGAAAAAAAAGAATTGTTTTCTTGGTTGTAGTACCACTTTAAGTAAAGTGATGGTTGCTTCATTGTTTTTGCTGCACCAACTGAAGATAAACTGCTTCCTGCAGCCAAAAATGTAGGCAAATTACGACACACAAGAAAGTTGCCATCAATGAACTTCATGCAATACAACAGTAACACAAATTACCTTTAAATTTAAGTGTTCTCCCAGGCATTAATGTGATTGATCTATAACGAAACTCCCGTTGCTCATCAGTTATTGTCCTGCCCCATACTATAAACTCATTCTCTTTCAGCAGCTGGTAATAACCATTGTCATAGGTGCTGTCATAATCCACACCAGAGAACAGAACAAGAGGATATTCATGAGACGGCTGGGGTTTGCCTAAGAAAATAATTCCATCATACATTTCATTTTTAACATAACATTGCATTGCAAATTTAACTTCTCAAGGGCATTTTCTGGAAATCTAACACTAAAAAAATGGCTAGCCTTTCTCTCCACCACATTTGGGGTCCTCTTAGGTTTCACTCTCACAACAATCAGCCAAAAAATACTTTTTTAAAACTAAAACCAAAGAAACTGAGTGTATAAAAATAAAATTCCGTTCCCACAGAGATTGTAGAGGCAATTAGCTAAAATTGCATTCATAACTGCAAGGATGATAGCTTCACTTGAATTCGTATTGGATTCTGCAGTTCAATATTATGATTCATTTCATATATCATTTCATTAGAACCCACAAATGACCAGCTCCAAAAATCTTCATAGATCAGTTGGTTAGAGCATCACACCGGCATCGCAAGGTCATGGGTTCAAACCCCATTGCAGGCCTGAATTTTTCAGGCCTCTCTACGCAATCGCTAAAATTGCGTTTATAACTGCAAGGATCATAGCTTCACTTGAATTTGTGTCCGCAGTTCAATATATGATTCCCTTCATATATCATAGCAACTTATGCTAATTAGCAACTATTCACCTCAGTGCCGGTGGGTAGTGGTGGATATTTACCTCGCCGCTTTGTGGCTCGGTAAACATCCACCACTAGCCACCAACGCTGAGGTGAATAGTTGTTTTAAGTATATACTAAAACAGTGAGATAATATATAGCACAAGATGAGTTTCACTCAATTATTCCTGCAAAGATTACAACATTTTCAGGCGTCAATTCTGCGCGAGTTGCTCGGAGGTGAATAGCAAAGGATATCCAGAGTTTGAGTAGCCAATCAGCGTGCATGTTCAACGCTATCCACTGTTTTAGTAGATACTAATACGGATTATCACAAATTACAATAATTATTTGTTTAGGGTAAAATTAATAACAATCATAAAGAAAAGCAGCATCCATCTTAATAATACATACCAGACATTGCATAGACACTTCTGCGAGACCTTTGATGTATGGAGTCAGGCTCATAACCACCAAAGCCCTGAACAGCATCATTTTGAAATATATTAATTCAGAAAGAACCAGATAGAGCTTAGTATTATTTAACATGAATAACTTGTTTCACAGACCGATTAGGCTAGCAAAATTACTTAATACCCAGCCCCCACGTCCCCCCCCCCCCCCCCCCACCCCAGGAAGGTTTCCCCAAAAAGAGGGTGGTAAAGAGTATTTTCGTGAACCATGACTTGTCTTTTTTATTTCGAGTGAAATGTGAAATGGCCTTTGTTTTACCTCATGAAACGCAATTTTCAATACACCCCTTTGCCACCCTCTAAGAAGGTTGCTATTAGTAATTGGTGTGAAAGGAAGTCAAAGTAAAATGAAACTTCCCTTCTTACACGTCTAAGTACACCATGCTTCCCAATAATAGCTGCTTGTTAACAGCTTGAGAACATCAAATTTATCAAGTGCAAATGACAAAGGTGCATTTGCTTTAGAATGGGAAAAATCGAGAGTTAAGCTTAAGCTTATTGCTAAGCAACGAAAAAAAAAATGGACCAAGGAATCCAGCTAGATTTTTCATCATTCTCAACCAAACTTACCGTTATATGAAGACAAAACTCCTCCAAAACAAACAGAACAACGAAGAAAACGAGAGCGTTTTTTGCCGTCATTTCGACTTCGTAGCCCGCTCCACAAAATTGTTTTATGGCAACTGAGGTATTTCGTTCCCAGTACTACATATAGAACTTGGAAAGCAAAAGGACTGGGGAGTGCGGGATGCACAGCTGAACGACGCTCGTCCGCGTAATAGGGTTGTCCACATTATGCTCACAATTTTCACTATTATGCTAATTCTTTATGCTCAAAAAGTCCCAGTATTGTGCTCAAAAATTTTCCCCCTGATCACTCATTTTTTACATAAAAATATAAGTCCCAGACTCCCATTCGCCCCACGTGGCCACATCCGTTTCCTGTGGTGAGGTCTGGGGCAATCGATTGTCACGTATATTTCTCCACAGCAAATCAGGAATCCCAATTTCGAGATTGTACCTAATTCCGATGTATTTATGCTGGCATAATTCTCGATGCTCATGCCTCGCTATTATGTTCAAAATAATTATGCCGGCATAATGTGGACAAGCCTACCGGGTAAGTACTTAATGTATCCCCTATTATTATGTATTTTTATAGTGTATTTAATAATTAGCCCTACATACCCTTGTATACCCTCATATACCCCTATATACCAATGTATACCCTTATATACCCGTATATACCCATGTGTGCCTTATATACCCATGTATACCCTTGTATATCCTTATATACCCCTGTATACCCACGTATACACTTGTATACCCTTATATACCCCTATATACCCATGTATACCCTTGTATACCCTTATAGACCCCTATATACCCAGGTATACTCTTATATACCCCTATATACACATGTATACCCCTATATACCCGTGTACACCCTTTTATTAAAACTGGATCATTGGATAATGCGATTCAAGAGTTTTGATTGGCTAAGCCATCATGGGTTATGAGCCATTATACCATGATCTACAAACACGACAAGCATAGTCGTGATTTTTTAGGCCTTTTTATTTTCATTGTAGTCTAGTTTTCTATATATTGGGGGCGTTTTTAATAAAGCAATTACTTCACTCGCGGTTGTTGGATATGAGATAATTATAGCCAGCTCGGCGCTACGCGCCTCGTTGGCTATCTATCATCTCATATCCAACGCGCGCTCATCAAATAATAGTTAAATATACCAAAGTATACCCTTGTATACCCTTATATACCACTATATACCCATTTATACCCTTATATACCCCTATATACACACGTATACCCTTATATACCCCTGTATACCGAAGTATACCATTGTATAAAATGTATAGACCCCTATAAACCCGCGTATACCCCTATATACCAATGTATACCCTTATATACCCACGTATACCCTTGTATACCCTTATATACCACCATAATACCCAAATATACCATTATATACCCCAGTATACCCACGTATACCCTAGTCAAACGGAACGAAGATGCTGGGTACGAGGGTGTGTTGGCCCCTAAACAATATGTGACAAATCCCACGCCTAGTCACAGCTCCAAACCACCCTTGTCAATATAACGTAAGAATTAGATGGCTTATATATTCAAAAGAAAAATAATATTATCTGTCATATGGTAATTACTGGAGTCGCAGATTACAAAGTGTGCGCACGCACCCTGCTAAAGATAACACACATGCAGGCATAACTTTTATTTCATCTCGGATTTCCAAATAACTACAGGAGTTAATATCTTCGAGACATTACATTTACAGCTAAAATACATAGCATATACAGATACCTACTAAATACATAATATTTAAAGATATATTCAGTAAAAAGAAAAGCCGCTGTACAAAATGCGGCCCTGGATTCTCTTTTAAAACCAGTAAACTCATAAGTGCGGATAAAATCAGGTAGCGCATTCCGCAACTTAGCTAATACGTAAGAAAAAAGAGAACTAAGAACCTAACTGGTTGTTTCAGGTTTATTGAGGAACAGAATGTAATTTCCGCGAAGATTGCGCATAAGAAGGGGACGGGAGAGAAAACGTATTTTTCATATAGGCAGAAAAACCCTTTTTTTCAAAAAACAAAAAAAGCAAAAGAAAAAAAAAACAAAAAAAACAAAACCACATACTTTTATCGAGTAATACGAGGAAATTTTGAAGGCGCTTATTGCATAGAGATGTCGAGCTTGACTTTCGTAGTAAGAGGACAGGTAATCTGCAAATATAAATATAGTTATTCTCTTATTTACATTATTATACCGTTTCTTTGACACG
>NC_090886.1:6765219-6775219 GCF_036669925.1 Montipora capricornis | reverse complement strand
CTCCACACTCAAATTCTCTGGAACAACAATAAGCTTTCCCTTGTCATCTGGAAATATTAATAAAATAGCGCCAAACTCCGCCTCTATTTTTCTCCTTATATGCTTTCTGGTTGCCTCACTCAATTTCTCTTTTCCTCGAGCTTGCGCTAATACTTCAAGCTTTGAGGTAAACTCTGTCATTGTAACAACTGATTTTTTTCCAATGACTTCTAACCGGATGTATTTGAATAGATCACTAAAAGCCTTTTCCTCTGCATCATCCCTTACTTCGTCTGTAGAGGAAGAACTTGGGCTAGGTTTTTCGGGTCTGGTATATTCTCTGTAACATGATCGGTGGTAGTGCGCTTCTGCAGCGACTATGTCCCTGCTGGTAACAGCTAAAATCGTCTGGTCACAATTGGCGAGGGCTTTCTCTCTTAGCGTCTTGTCGACTCTGAGTTGAGCAGCCTTAACTAAGGGCTCTCGAGAAGAGGTTGAGCGGATGTACTTCACTTTTTCGCAGAAAATACAATCTTTGCTGTATACTCGTGTTGGTGGTGTTACATTTCTTTTCTTTGCTGCTTGTATGAAATCTTCATCCTCTTCGTCGTGGGGGTTCTGATTCTTTCTCTTTATTGTTTTCAAGTCTCTTTTCATGGTGAATATACTTCGACATTTTCTATGGTAAAATATTGAAGGGACCTCGCGCTCTTTCAGATTTTGTGCGACATCTAGCACAGGTGTAAACTTACGAATTTTTGCAGCCTCGAATAGTGTCAACCATGATTCATAACTTTGGGGGCTGATGAGATGATCATCCGAGTCAGTTTGAACAGTTTTCGAATGAAGGATACATGTATGGTTGCCTAGTTTGCTAGCCATAGAGGTTCAGTAAAGACTGAAAACAGATAATAAGAACATGTTGATTTATTGATGCAAAAAATGATGCTTAAAAGGCTTCAGTCTAAACATGTCTTTTCATCATGGCTTCGTTGTTGTATCAAATCCATGGAATTGAATAAAACTAACCTTAAAGCAACGATGTCAATTCCTGATTACTTTTGATACCTCAAACTTACATCAATTGTAGACTCGATCAAAAACTGTTACAAAATGCAGCAAAATATTTGCAATCCTTCGAGTGTTTCTTATCCATAATTCTATCATAGCATATTCTGTAAATATTGTATGCTTTTTCTGTATCAGATAGTTTTTCTGGTACACTATTTCATTTATAACATTAAAGACACCAACGTATTCGAAATAAGTAAAAATATGCCATGCAACTCCTACCTTTTCAACTGTCATAAACCAATATTTAGCCAGCCGCCATCTTGAAAACTTCCAGTGATAACAGAGAATAATTATCTCTAAAATAAAGCGTTTTTTGGTTATCTAATCATCTAGTTCTCTGCTCTAGTGCAAATTCTTTTAAAAGACATATTTTAGACTTGTTTTTCACATCAAAAACAGTACAAAAATTGCAAATAATTCATTAGTTTTTACCTCGTGGCTTTCCATAGAAGCGTTTTATCAGGTGGTCAGCGGATGCTACCATTAGTGCACGCTCTGGCATATTTTTGCATAAAACATCATTAAAATACTTTCTTTATCATATTCAAATATTTTCAAGTAATTTCTGGTTGTTAAAAGCAAAAACTGACACGTTTTCAAAGTGATTGTAAACAAAATGCGAAATTTGACGAATTTCACTACTTACCCCTACCCCCTTAATATCTCGGCATAGCTAAGAGTGACAGCCTGCTATCACATATATTTGTTAACTACAGGTAATTTACTTTTCAACTAGACCCTCCGTGAGGGTACACTGGGTTGCCTGTGGTACGTGCAGCGTTCCAGGCAATTTTTTTCAAGTTGGTGGGTCATTAAGACCATTTAAGGGGTCACCCAGAAGTCATACCAGCAGAGGCCCTTTGGCTCACAGGTCCGCACACGTTCGTACGACGAAACAGCTCCTTTTCTGAGGTTAAAAACCTGGCTACCGGCCTATTAATTAATCATTTGTCAGAAAGAAGAAATTCCTGTCCTCTTTAAAAAAAATTGACACGCATTGCTTACGTGTGGTAGTGAAGTAACACAGCGATTTATTCCATAATGTCAACTGAGCTGTGTGTTGTCTTCCAGGAGATTCAAGTTGTCCTTGCGTAATATGTAGCTCTAACAGTGCACGATATAGTTTTGGTATTGTCTATCATTGTAGTGCCATGGTAGAAGTCTTGGGTAAATAGCCTGAGAAGACATGTGGTTACTAGCAAAGTACTGAGCCCAGAAAGATTGAAGAAAAGAAATGGGAAGTGAAAAACATTGTCTTCTGGGATGACATGTTGACAGTTGTCTTTGCGTAATATGTAGGTCTAACAGTACACGATATTGTTTTGGTATTGTCTATCATTGTAGCGCCATGGTAGAAGTCTTAGATAAATAGCCCCTTTAGAAGACATGTGGTTACTAGCAAAGTACTGAACCCAGAGAGACTGAAGAAAATAAAAGGGAATCGAGAAACATCGGCTTCTGGGCTGACATGTTGATCATGCAACTTCTTTCCACCACAAGTGTAAGCGTGCACTGTGAGCATCTGACAGCTTTGTAAACAAAAGTTGAAAGCTGAAATTATTCCTATTCGGCAGGGTTAGTATCTGGATGGGCGACCTAAGAAATATACCACTCAGTAACAGAAGCATAGGACAGAGAATTCCATTTTAATGCTATCAAATGCGAACCAAGCAAGATACAGATTTTGTTAGCTTGCTTTATGCAAAACAAATATTGATGTAAAAGTAAATAAATATGGATACACAATTTTTAAGAAGAGCAAAAGGAAGTTTCAGGACGGTCGATCGAGCATAAAATATTTTGCCATCGGTAACAAAATCTACGACATGAAAACAACATTAATTTTGGACCACGAATATAAAAAGTTACCATCAGCGAAAAACAGTTTGGGGGATTTTAGTTGTTTTGTTGTAATTGTACAAGTTTGGCTGCACCGAGTAAATCGCACATCGAATTTGTCAGAAAGAAGAAATTCCTGTCCTCTTTAAAAAAAATTGACACGCATTGCTTACGTGTGGTAGTGAAGTAACACAGCGATTTATTCCATAATGTCAACTGAGCTGTGTGTTGTCTTCCAGGAGATTCAAGTTGTCCTTGCGTAATATGTAGCTCTAATAGTGCACGATATTGTTTTGGTATTGTCTATCATTGTAGTGCCATGGTAGAAGTCTTGGGTAAATAGCCTGAGAAGACATGTGGTTACTAGCAAAGTACTGAACCCAGAAAGATTGAAGAAAATAAATGGGAAGTGAAAAACATTGTCTTCTGGGAGAGACATGTTGACAGAATAAAAGGGAATCGAGAAACATTGGCTTCTGCGCTGACATGTTGATCATGCAACTTCTTTCCACCACAAGTGTAAGCGTGTACTGACAGCACCTGACAGTTTTGTAAACAAAAGTTTAAAGTTGAAGTTAACCCTGTGCGGTGGGTTAGTATCTGGATGGGCGACCTAAGAAATATACCACTGAGTAACAGAAGCATAGGACCGAAAATTCTATTTTAATGCTATCAAATGCGAACCAAGCAAGATACAGATTTTGTAAGCTTGCTTTATGCAAAACAAATATTGATGTAAAAGTAAATAAATATGGATACACAGTTTTTAAGAAGAGCAGAAGGAAGTTTCAGGACGGTCGATCGACAATAAAATATTTTGCCATCGGTAAGAAAATTTACGACGTGAAAACAACATTAATTTTGAACCACGAATATGAAAAGTTACCATCAGCGAAAAACATTTTGGGAGATTTTAGTTGTTTTGTTGTAATTGTACTTTTGGCTGCACCGAGTAAATCGCACATCGAATTCAGCGAGCAGTGTGATCAAGTTACCGCGGCATGTTTACTCGCGAAACAGTGAAGCATCTGTGTCAAATGATGCCAAGATACCGGGTTTTTGTTTTTGTTAGTTTTCTTTTTCTTTCAATTGTTATAAATTTTGACAAGAAATGTGCGAATTCAACACAAAGATCACTCTCAGAGGTCACAGTGACCATTGTTTCTGCAAAATCGAAAATTTACTCTCCAAGACATGGTTATTTATCACCAGGTAATTCCATCGTTTTGGTAATAGCAGCTACTTTATTATTCATCAGCGTCACAATATTTTGCCGATTTTGGGGGTCATTTTGTTGAAACTCAAGCACGCTTCCAACAGACCAGTTTATTTTCGTGACTTATGCGTTACCACAAAAATTCTCCCCGTATCACATTTCAACACATGTATGCAAATTTGCTAAGCTCGAAAATTACACATGATAAATTTACAAAAGCTAGAAATTTCACAGAAATATTTTCCAGCGAAACATTTATTGAAAAAAGCAACATATTTGCTATAAGAGGCAAGAAACCCTTCCTATTTCAGTTGCGTGCGAGCAAGCGAAACACACAATCACAAAGAATATGCAATTAAATAAATTTCTGACAGTTCACATCAAACCCTTTTCGAAAGAACCTTGACCGTAAATAATAAAGCACAAAAGAGACAACAAGCTTTCATTCAAATAATTTTTCAATGTCACATTTCCAATTAGTTTTTACTTTTGCTGAGTTGAGTCTTAAAATGAATGTTACTTGCCAGACAAACAAGTAAACTTTAAATAGATGCGACTTCAGTAAACACTGTGAGACACAACAGAGATCACAGATCTACTTGTGGTGTTCGATTCCTTCTAACTTTTCCCGACACGGAAAATAACAAAAAAACCCACGAAATGAAACCGAGATTCCGACTGGGTTTGGCAACCCAGTAAAAATGCTAACAACACCACTAGTGAGGATAATTGCAAACGATACAAGTAATTGCACATGAAATAGCGTTACAGCTCCAAATACAAAGGGATTCAGTAACAGCAGAAAACAAAAAGCCATGATAATACAAATAGACAGAAAATTCACCTTTTTAAGAAATTTAACTAAATGCATCCGGCTAGGCGTACATCTCTGCGACTAGCTCGATACCGCTAGCACTAACTTTAAGATCAGGAACTTTCTTCTTCAGGAAACTTTCACAGTTCTGTGCTTCTCTCCTTTGGCATTTGGTTTTCAGTGCAGTTCATATCATGATTTTCACATATTTGTTCATTTAGTACACATTTGTTCTCAACATATAAACTTTCTTTCAGTTTGCGGACCAACCCCGGCCAAAACAATCGCTCAACAGCATCTTTTAGTGTGGGTCTACCGCAAACGGCGTGTGCATAAGTGAGTTGTTTGAGCGTTCCAAGGAAGAAGCTTAATACAACAAAAAGCAATATGCTCACAAACGACATACTGTCATGGGCTGCACACTTCGCCACAACTTGATCGCCCAAACAAATGACACTTAGTGTGATCACGCTCAATCATATGGTTTTGCCTGTCAATAAAAGGCATTATTATACTTATTATACTTAGGATCGAAATTCTCCAATCACAATTAGCTATTTTAACAACTTGTTTCCTCAGAAGGACGTCTCTGAAGCTGCCCAATCAAAACATGACGACTTCCATCCACTTAGTGCTATAAATTCACACAAACCACCGAAGCCTGACTTCCTTCGGTTATTTCAGGAGGGGTTAGTTAATATCTGTCTATCGTTAGAATCTCTCGACTCCTGTCTCGTGTTGCTATCGCACACCCACTAAAATTCGCTCATTCCTGGTAGTTTTATTCCTACTCGTTTAGAACCAAACAACTACCTCCTAAATGTCACCACCAGTAAATGATCACGCAAACGAAGCCAATGGCGAGAAATAATATTTCAACTGAATAGCTTGAAATAAAATTTGCGCGAAATCTCTCTCTTTAAAAAAGTTAAAGAAATATAAGGGCCGTTTATACGAGAGAAAATAAAACGCGAACAGCCCATATAAATGATGCAAAATCTACGTTCACAGCTTTCTCAAGCCCCGGCTTATCCTGGCCTGGGAGTTTATACTCGTATAAATAGTTCCTTTGGCGTATTATGTACGCCGCGTCCAGAGTAAGCCGCCGCTTATTTTCTCTCGTATAAACGACCCTATTGTTGTTTTCTCAAGTTAACAATAACTTCATTTTACACAAGAGTGACTATACTGAAATCTTTTTCTGACCTTAATTAAAAACGATCGCCAGCTGTAATCATTTGCCAGAACGATCATGCCTACAAATTCCTGTCATCTTTATTTAAGGACGTTCGCGCCAAAATCTTCCTACGGTGAGATTTTCTTCAATTCTCGCATAGAGTTAGGTCATAAAGTACTTACTCCAAAAATATAAAAAAAATTGGGGGTCACCGACTTCGTTTCGGAGAAAATGGCAGTGGAAAAATGCCTTAATTTCGATAAATCTGTCATAATAACGAAAGGTAGCCTCATCTGCTCATGCATCGAAAATCCTAAAAATAAACTGTTAGAGTGAAGGTTTCCGTGCATAAGTTTTTAGGGGTGGGATTTTAAGATAATTTCATGCCGCTAGGGATGTCGTAAACAGGTGAGTTCATCCTGGACGAGCGTTTTCGTAACCTCTATCCGTTGCAACCACTACCGGAATTCGATGGCACGAGAAAAGAAAATTTAAAAAAAGACAACTTCTTACGGTGAGATTTTTTTGATTTTATCATATTTTGTAGATAGTAAGTAGAGTAAGTGATTCATGATTAAAAAAATAGGGGTCACCGATGATCCAAGAGAGTAAAATCGATGTGATTTTACGAAGCTCTTGGAAAACTTCGTTTGTCACGTTTTTGCGTGACCTGTCGGGGAAGGACTGGAACCCAGGAGAGGATCGATCGTTGAAGGGATGAAAGGTTTTTACCCCAAAACAAAGCTTTCTCGAGCACAGCAACGAAGTTTTAAGCAGTCGTCATCTTCATTTGGTTAGTGTTTTTTATAATATTTCTCCATTGCCGTCATGCTTGTCTTCTGGAGTGTGGTTTTTGTGAAATTTAATCGCTGCTTTTTTCCACGCAGGTCCGCACTATTTAAGCCGACGAGGACGAAAATACTGCTCTATTTTGACGAAAGTAAAGGAAAAGAACTTCAAAAACATACATTGGTTTTGAACTTAAGTTCGTAGGGTAATAAAAACATTAAAAAAAGAAACAGCCCCATTAAATTTACGCAACGGTTCGTCCTCGAGTTTTCCAAACATTCAGCCACTACTCGATCAGCAGCTACCTTTTCCAGAGCTTTTACATCCTCCCGCTCACTTCTCTTCAACGTTTCATGATGATTCGGAAAGAAAGGTGCCATTCTTTTGCCGGCCTGGAATTTTTTCCCCGGCGTTTTTGTCGCCATGTTATTTTAACTAATGCTTGAACAATATTTATGAAAGTCAAGTAGACTAGTGCACGACTGATAAAAACAACGCGAACATCAGTCGTGCAGTAGTCTACTTAACTTTCCTAAATATTTTTAATCAATTTTGACTGATCACGATCTTCTCTTATCCAACGCTGTGCAAGACTTATCGTCCACGGTTTCTGCAAAGGTTTTCAAACCTCAACTTCACCAATGCTCGAAGTAATGCGTGACATATTACAGTCGCGTTACCTGCGCAGTTACGTTGCGCACAAACAATTAGCGCGAACGTCCTTAATGCGTATTAAATTTCAACTCACTTATGCAAATTAGTTAAACTCGAATACTACACAGCACAATGAATCACAACAGTTGAAACATCTCACAAAAACCTTTTCCAGCATGAAATTTATTGAAACTAACAAAATATTTGCTATTGGAGACAAAAAAAACCCTTTCTATTCCAATTCCGTGCGTGCAAACAAGAAACAATCCGTCTCACAAACCATACGATATGCAAATAAATATATTTTTCAGTTCAAGATTGAACTCTTTCCTAAGGAACCTTTTCCAAAGCACAAAATAGACAACAACCTTTCTTTCCAATAATTCTTCACTGTCACGTTTTCAATTATTTTTTTACCTGAAAACTGTACAGCTTGACTGCAAATTAAATGCAAATTGCCAGACAAATGAGATGCCACTTCGGTAAACACTGTGATACATTCAAGACATTCGATTCCTTTTACACTCATACTCAATTTCCCACTTACTGTCAGTGTTCTACATACCAGCACAGTTTATAAAATAAGATTAGAAACAACACACACTTTCTCATATCCGACAGCAATTGTTCTCGAAGACCATCCCTCGTCGCTTTTAAGATTCCAGATATTTATTTTCCCCGCCTGTTTCGTTATTCCAATTGACGTTCCATTCTTGATCTCATAAAGGTATATTTTTGCCACTAAAACGCCATCCCCGTTACCACGACTTTCGACGCCATTGCAGGTTTAACTAGACCCTCCGTGAGGGTACACTGGGTTGCCTGTGGTGCGTGCACCGTTCCAGAAAATTTTTTTCATGTTGGGGCGTCATTAAGACTATTTAAGGGGTCACCCAGAAGTCTTGGCCCTTTGGTTTACTGTTCCTCACACGTTCGTAAGACGAAACAGATCCTTTTCTGAGGTTAAAAACCTGGCTACCGGCCTATTAATTAATCATTTGTCAGAAAGAAGAAATTCCTATCCTCTTTAGAAAAATAGACACGCAGTGCTTATGTGTGGTAGTGAAGTAACACAGCGATTTATTCCATATAAAATGTCAACTGAGCTGTGTGTTGTCTTCCATGAGATTCAAGTTGTCCTTGCGTAGTATGTAGCTCTAACAGTGCACGATATTGTTTTGGTATTGTCTATCATTGTAGTGCCATTGTAGAAATCTTGGGTAAATAGCCTGAGAAGACATGTGGTTACTAGCAAAGTACTGAACCCATAATCGAAAGATTGATGAAAATACATGGGAAGTGAGAAACATTGGCTTCTGGGCTGATATGTTGATAATTTTCAAGCTGTCTCACAACTTCTTTCACCACAAGTTTAAGCGTGCCCTCTGAGCATCTGACAGCTTTGTAATACTAAAGTCTACTACAGTTAAGCCCTATTTAGTATCTGGATGGGTGACCTCAAAACCCCTTCGTTAAACAGAAGCATTGAACCGAAAATACTATTAACGCTAACAAATGCGAACTCAGCAAGGTACAGATTTTGTTAGCTTGCTTTATGCAAAAACAAATATTGATGCAAAAGTAAATTGATACTCAGTTTTCAGAAAGAGCAGAAGGAAGTCTTTTTTTGTTTTTGTTTTTTTTTTTAATTAATTAATTTATTTATTTATTCCACACACACACACACACAAAACAAACAACTTACTTACAGGATAGACATATTTACATATTTACAGTAAAACAGTATACATTGCTTCCCATACTGAAAAGGAAATCATTGGGGGAGTCTGGCATCAAACCTAATGCTATAAGAAGATTGAATTGGTAGTTTTCTGGAATAATCTGAGACGAAATAAAGCGTTGTATTAAGAAGGTCCAAAAAGCGGTCACTCTGGGACAGGACCAAAAGAGGTGACTAAGTTTTTCTGGTTCATCTTTGCAAAAGGAGAAGTTTGGGTAGTCTTGTAGGCCGATTTTAACTACGAATTCGTTAGTGAGCAGAAGGAAGTTTCCAGGACGGTCGCTCGAGAATAACATATTTACGACACGAAAACAACATTAATTTTGAATCGTGAATATAGAATATAAAAAGTTACGATCAGCGACAAACATTTTGGGAGATTTTTGCTGCGTTCAATTGTGTCATTGTACTTTTGGTTGCACAAATAAATCGCAAAATCGAAAGTAACATCGCCGGAATTCAGCGGGCGCCGTGATTAAGTTACCGCGGCATGTTTACTCGCCAAACAGTGAAGCATCTGTGTCAAATGATGGCAAGATACCGGGTTTTCGTAAGTTTCTTTTTCTGTCAAGTGTTATAAAGTTTGACAATAAATGAGCGAAGTCAAAACAAAGATCACAATCGCCCAAACACTCAGAACACTTGAGGGTTGACCATTGTTTCTGTAAAGTCAAAAATTTACTCTCCAAGACAAGGTTATTTATCACCAGGTAATTC
>NC_090886.1:6752719-6755219 GCF_036669925.1 Montipora capricornis | reverse complement strand
TTCCCCGCCTGTTTCGTTATTCCAATTGACGTTCCATTCTTGATCTCATAAAGGTATATTTTTTCCACTAAAACGCCATCCCCGTTACCACGACTTTCGACGCCATTGCGGGTTTAATAATTAAACGTTCATCTGTGTGCACCAAGGAAATCTACGTATTCCCCCAGCCCCCTCAAACCTAACAAAATACACAGACAAGACTCTATGCACAAAGCCACTACTTAGCAGGGGAGTGACAGGCAAGACTTTTACCGACACGGAAAAAAAAAATTAAAAAAACACGAAACCAAACACAGATTCCAACTGGTTTGCCATACTGGCAACCCAGTAATAATTAAACGTTCATCTCTGTGCACCAAGGAAATCTACGTATTCCCCCAGCCCCCTCAAACCTGACAAAATACACAGACAAGACTCTATGCACAAAGCGACTACTTAGCAGGGGAGTGACAGGCAAGACTTTTACCGACACGGAAAAAAAAAATTAAAAAAACACGAAACTAAAGACAGATTCCAACTGGTTTGCCATAGGCAACCCAGTAAAAAGTAGTGTTAGCCTTTGTCCCCCTAGGTGGTACTCACAACCCCCCTGGCTCATGCACTGCAAGCTCCGTGTTCTCACCGGTCATCAGTTGCTGTTAAATTCATCAGCTATCGTGGAATCGAAGGAGAAAATGCTCATTTCCAGCCAAGTGCGTGGGGATTTTTGACTACGAAACATTCTCGGAGGTTCGCAAATGATGTGGCTTTAGCTTTGCGTGAAAAAATCTTGGCTGGGATGGATTTTCGAGTCGCAAACCGCCTCTGAGCTGACAACGGTCGGAATCGTAGTGTGCAGCCTTGACTTCTTCTTAGAACATTGAAAACACAAAATTCCCGAAACGGTGTAATAAGCTCCAAAAGGCACAAGAATACACCAGAGGTGAGTCATTTTTATTCATTTTATTGCATGAAAGTTAAATTGAGCATTTTTTACGCTTTATAATTGACGGTAATTGATTTCCCATTCAAAATTTTATAACGCGTTTAAATTCTCAACGGCTGTCTGTAGTGACGCGAGTTTGGGCTGCCTATGGATTAACATATTAGTCTTTATACAAGAGGCTCTAAGTAGCCCATACTCATGCGCTGCCAGGTTATTTGTACTTTTGTTGACAGTTTAATAATAATAATAATAATAATAACTTTATTGTACACCGCAAAAAAGGTATATAGGTGTTACAAGAATCTATTTGAGAAAAGTTGCTCTTTATCGTGTGAGTTCATTGACCTATACTTTTCATCTTTATTTGAAAGCCTGTTTTTTTCTATGGGTCCATGGACAGGTACCGGGTACTTTTCAAAACAATTTGAAGGAAGTTTTTATTTTTTCTCTGGGTCCATTGGGCTGTAAATTTCTCTCCTCTTTCTTCCAGTTTGCTGCAATTTCTGAAGTAGATTTATGCTTTCTTATTATTTGTTTCCTTTCTATATTTGATAATTCACATAAACATCTAAGAAATGCAACCTCATAGTTTGTTTCAAAACAATTAAATTTACTTTGAATAATAGAACAAAAGAGATCAATAACAGAATCTACATTTGAAAATACTTTTGTTACATTTTTTGGTTCAGAACCATTGTATACAAAAACGTGGTAACTCATCTTTTGCTTTGCATACCACTGGAAAACACAACTAATGCAGTAGCAAGAAATTCACATCAAAAAGCCTGTGCTGCTTTCCTTATTATCCAAAATGGCAGTTTTAAGCTGTTGTTTACTGGGAACCACATTACAAGATGAATTTCCCTGACATCTCGCTCTATGAATAACTTTTACATGGCCAGTGGCCTACGTCTAATTTCTTTAGAAAATCAGAAATAAAAACATTTTGCTGGAGTAACATTTCTGATAAATTGCTCTTCCTTTCTCAATGATACTATCAACTGTTTGAGAGGTGCAATAGTTACAAGACTTTTGAGGTGGAAAAACAAACAATAAAATGACACAGCAGAACATTCTTTGCAAGAACAAAGATAAACATCATTTAAGTGCTCCAAGGGTCTAAAATTTTGATTTCGAACATATAATGAATGAACAATGCTTCCACTGTTGCTTTACATTTTAATAATGTTAACACATTTGAATCTCATAAGTAACAGATTTTTGTGCACATATATTCTGAAAATATTGTACCAAATTCATTAATGAATCTATTTCAATTGAAGTGCATGTTGCAAATGGGTCCCATACCTAATAAATCTCTGCCATGAGAGTAAAAAAATTTACACTTCCCATTAGGCAGACAGTATATTGCTACTAAAGTTCAAGTGTTAACATATATGCATGATAATTATCCATGTGCAAAGAATCAAAGGCAGCTAGCTAACATTGATATAACATAAGGAAAGTCTGAAATTATAGAAAGTGCACTATTTAGCAAACCACTATAACTATTACTGTATGTCAACTGATAATTAATGTAGCTTAAGTTATAACCATAACAGGCAAATCTGTCAA
>NC_090886.1:6720219-6737719 GCF_036669925.1 Montipora capricornis | reverse complement strand
GTCAGCATTGGGATTTGCATCTCATAGAAGTTTAGATTTTCAATTACGAACTCTGTTTTGATTAAAACAGAAAAAGAAGGTTTCCTTACCGGACAGATGAAATGTAAATATTCACTCAAATATTACAACAAAATTAAAAAACGAAAGACGGTGCGTTGTTTTACTCTGAAAACGACTGAAACGACGAACGATTGACATTCTTACCTGTAGTTCACTCAATGTTAACAAGAACGTTGACACAAGGTAATCATGTGCACCTTTGTGGTTGCGTAGCGCATGATCATTTCTTCCTTTTGACACAGCGTTGACCTTTAATTCCTCTTGATTCAAGGCGTTTTTACGCCATGAATCTTTCCCTGAGAATTGGCAATTCAGAGTTTTTACACAAACTGTTATTTAAGCCTGCGAATACAGCCGCCACTCATCGCTGATCTCGCTGATCCCCCCAAGCGACGGCTAGCGATGAGAGGCGGCTGTATTCACAGGCTATGTAATTTTTTTCTTTATCTGTCTTTTGACTACCCTGTGTGCCACAGGAATAGAGAGAACGCTCCGGGACTCCAAATCAACGGTCGACCGTTGACCGGAGCGTTCTCTCCAACCTTGAAAAAAAAATTCCACTGGCACCCAGGGTACCTTTTAGCTTGCTTTTTACTGTTAACTCCCAACTTTTACGGTACTTTTTGGTGCAGACGTTAAGCCAAAAAAAAATTGTTGTGGCATCAGATTAGACTGAAGAAGTGGAAATATGAAGCGGAAACAACATGTACAGTCCTTCCTTAGTGTGTGGAATGAACGTTTGCTTAGTGCAAGTGCAAGGCATGCATGACATGCAGGGAAACGTCTTCTGCAAAAGGGGACAGAACATCAGGGACGAATTTTGGGGGCAATGGGGCCGTGCCTTCCCCCTTTTTCCTGTACAGTTTTTAAAGAGGTTCTGTAACCAACTGACTTCCAAGTGGTATAGTGTGCATCAGGCGGTTTTACTTAAGATAATGATTAGTTCAGTTGCAGAGCTTTCCTTATTTCAAATACATTTTGCCTTGATAGATATACATCACTAACGTGAATTGTTCGGATATAGGGCATGTGGGGAGGGGGAGGGGGAAGGGGAGTTCACTCTCGACGCAATTTCTTTGGCCCCCTCTTTCTGGAATTTCCGGATTCGCCCCTGGGACATAATCAGGGTGAGAACATGTGAGCCACAGGGCCAGTGCTGGCATGACGTCTGGGTGACCCCTCAAATGGTCCAAATGACCCCCTTCTTAAAAAAATTAACTGGAACACTGCAGCTCAACACCACCCAACTCAGTGCCCTCAATTTTGTGTAAAAAGAACCACAGGCACCCCAGTTTACGCTCGTGGAGCGTCTAGTTACCTGAGACATGGCACTGCAATGATATTCCGTACCAAAACAATATCGTGTACTATTAAAGCTACATATTAGGCAAAGACAACTTGAATCTCCTGGAAATCAAAACGCAGCTCAGTTGGCAGTTATGGAATAAATCGCTGTGTTGCTGCTCTTCCAAACGTACGCAATGCGTGTCTATTTTTTTTCTTCCCTTCACTTTCATCAAGTCTCAACAACGTTATCCTTCTATTTCACAATTAGGCGTGCGAGACTAAATACTAAACGCAAGAATCTTCTTGTTAATTTAACTAAAACTAGTTAATTATTTCTTTTCAGCGATTATTCCTGTTATTATACAGAAAGTGCTCTGA
This sequence comes from Montipora capricornis, assembly GCF_036669925.1. Lineage (NCBI taxonomy): Eukaryota > Metazoa > Cnidaria > Anthozoa > Scleractinia > Acroporidae > Montipora > Montipora capricornis. The sequence goes on along the minus strand of NC_090886.1, from coordinate 6,735,994 downwards.
AACTTCACCATATTTACTTATAAATCATGTCCTTTGATTTAGAGGAAAGCAATACAATGCAACCATACATACTTAATTGACCACTTCCCATAGGGGCTTTTCTGTAGTTGGCTATGGACCTCTTTCATAATGGCGGCGAAATAAAATTTTCTTTTGTTGTAATGCTAATAACGCCTTTCTAGCCTTGCTGCGACGAGCAAATTTCAAAAGAATATTTGTTTCAAAATGAGAGTAGTATAGGTCTTATTAACAAAAATACAAGAGAATTTAAAACGTGTCTTAAACCGGGATTCCTGGATCTTAAGGCAAGCGCCCTCACCATTGGGCCGCACTGCCTCCGAAAAAGGAGCGTAGTTTTAGTTTCTGCCACAGATTTCTTTCCGTTCTCTTAAATTAATCCTTTAAATGAAATCTATAGAAAACTCGACAGAGAATAATAATTATCTCATTACCGTTTTACCCTTTGTAGCTTTGGGCTGTTTAAGCTGTAACCAGCCCCGAGATCCTCTTTGTCCTACCTTCCAAGTTGATCTGAACAGGAACGTAGTTTACAGCAGAGACGCCAACATCGCTTGGGTGAACCACTTGAGGGTGCTTCCAGGACTTTGTACAAACCAAGGTAAGAAATTAAAAAAAAAAAAAAAACAACGTAGATGTTTAGTGTCATTTACTTTGACGCGGAAAGAATTGTTGTTATCTCAGGTCTGTAGGATGCGTTAGAGTTAGAGCTTTTAAATCAATCAAATTGCCTTACTCGATAAAGGCATTTCTTTAAACTGAATTCGTAATTACTTGTAATTTACAGGGACGCTTCGCATAACGTTTGATAAGCCGGGATTGGGCAGGAAACGCACTGCCAGAATTGACCTGTGGTTTGCCCGTCAAGTGACTGGATTCTCGTTTGACATTGGCGGCTCGCCCACTGTCAATGGATATGGTAAGAAAAGAGACTTGATTTAGAGTTCTGATATGCCATTGGAAAGGAATGAAACATCTTTTTTATTCATCATTGGAGATATGAGCTTTACTATTTTTGGGGGGAAACTAATTGTCACCTGAAACACATCTGAGACCAAAGTTACCGATACGATACACATAAATAAAAGCAATGTGCTTTGGATATTCATTGGCACCATAGGTTCGCGGTACAAAAAGATTTCGGTTGCTTCAATTTCCCTTTTCCTTTTTTTTCCTTATAGGTGGTGACGCGGGAACAACTGACAAATGCGCAGAGGTGCATGGTTACGATAAAAATTTGTACATGTTCACCAACGATTTAATTGGTCACCGGGACTACACTACCAATAATCACCTGACTTTTGAAAACAAACAAAAAGTCATCAGCGATCACATAACGGTTTACATCAGCCATGAGCGAGTGGAGGTGACCAACTACCGCGGCTATCAAGGCGTGTACGACAGCAGATTTCTGTTTGTGCTGAATGGGCAACCAGTTGGATCACCCCCCGATGCAAAGACTGATATATGGCTGAGCATGAACCGTGTCATTTCCGGTACTTATAGGTCTGGGACTGGTCTCTGCAAGGTGGCTATCTCCTGGGTCATATAGGAGTTGGGGTATAGCACGCCTGCCGAGGACGCATACTGAGCACGCCTGCTCAGCACACGGGAGGAAATGAAACTCTTCTCCGAGCTTGAGTCAACCAGTAGATTATAAGAATGCTGATTGTATAAAATAAAGTTGTGTATTGCAACGCATCTCCGAGGATTTTTCTCAATGACTGATCTCATATATTTTACTTTCGGTAGTGATGAGAAGAAAGAGCGTTTCCTTCACAAACCTCTTCATAAGTTCAGTGGCAACATCAATGACATCTAGACCAGAATTGTATGACCTGTAGAATTTCACTTGTTCCCGGGCATAAAGGATAACGCCCAAAAATCAAATTTAAAAAAGGTGAATTATTTGACGTTGGACGGGCAAGTTACAAATTCATTTGAATCATATCGTTTTTCCTAGGATCATTCAGAAAGCTTGCAATACCAGCTAACAATGAAAGGCTTATACCAAACAAGTAACAGGCTCTAAACCAATCCGGGTGCTATGTAATTTAGAAAGATACATTCAGTTAAAACGAGACCGTGAGGGGAAAACCTATCCGGCGGAACGATGAATTGGTCAGTTCAAGATAAGTGTCATGATTGCGTAACCTAGCAAATAATAGCAACTATTATTAGGGAACTTAAGCAGACATGTTTTTGAGACGCGGACAGCAACCGGAAGTGTGCTGTTTTCCCTTTTGACTTGTCTTCACACAATCAAATTTACATTGCCAAGTATCTTTTCTCTGTTAGAAATGATTAGTATAAAACTCTTGGGGACACCACTTTCCTGGGACGCAAAATGTTTCCTTCTGGTTGCCGTCCGCGTCTTAAAAACGCGCGTGCTTAAGCTCCCTATTATCGCTCGAACCCCAACCCAAATTTTCTTTCCTATCTCATCCCATCATCGAAGTGGTTTTTGCTGTAAAAAAGGAAATGGCATTAGATTGCTGTCCCATTATTGTCTCTTGATTTTCCTGCTGAGGGAGAATAGGTGACGCGTCCAAGTTTCCGTCGTCCCAGCCTCGTTCCCAGGGTCTACTCCGCTTTCAAGATGGCAGGGCGGAGAAGACCCTGGCACACATCGTTACACCCCCCTCAAAATACTCCACGAATCGTGAAGTATTTTGTCACCTGACACACAATAGAATTTCGTTTTTGCTACACTTGATCAGCGGTTCCAGGAATCAAAAATGGCTGAAGATGTCGGAAGATTTAGCTTCAATGTGGCTTCATTTTGCGTGTTTTAGCTGCAAAATAGGTGTTTTTGTGGACCGTTGAATTTCCAAATACATTTATCGTGATTTCTACTACTTGGACGCGTGTGGTTTGAGTATTTCGTTATATGTAAGGTAAGATTCAATTCAACTTTTTAAAATTATTTCTGTATACGGCTATTACTTCGGGTAGAGGAGCACAGAACGCGTCATCAGAAAGGAATGCAAATAATTATTACATTGAGTCGAATAATTTTGTACCCACACATCTCATCATAACAATAGACCATATTCGTATTCCCAGTATTGGACTGGAACTAGCTTGCAATGGAGGCTAATGCAGGGGAATATATTAAAAAGTATTTGCATTGGAAAAGATTTCCCCGCATTAGCCTCCATTTCAAGCTAGTTCCAGTCCAATACTGAGAATACGAATATGGTCTATTACATCAAGTTGAATTTTGGAAATAGCTTGGAAGTGTGGCAGTCTGGCAGTGTGGAAGTGTGGAAGTCTGGCAGTGTGGAAATGTGGAAGTCTGGCAGTGTGGAAGTGTGGCAGTCTGGGAGATTTCCACACTTCCACACTGCCAGGAGTGTGGCAGTGTGGAAGTGTGGAAATCTCCCAGACTACCACACTGTCACACTTCCACACTTCCACATTGCCAGACTTCCACACTGCCAGACTTCCACCCTTCCAAGCTACTTCCAAATTCAACTTGATGTAATTATTATTATGAGATGTGTGGGTACAAAATTATTCGACTCAATATAGTAATTATTTGCATTCCTTTCTGATGATGCGCTCTGTGCTCTTCTACCCGAAGTAATAGTATGGCATGCCGTTTTGGGACAAAAATACTTGTTGTAGAATATCTAATACATCTAGCAAATACATACAACTTATCTTGGGAAGTATACAACTTATGGAGAAAAATATATCACTTATTGTGAAAAATATACTACTTACTACCAAAATATACAACTTGTTGGGCAAATAAACACCTTTGTGTAAAAAGTACGACTTACATGAAAAATGTACTGAAATTCGGAAATATACAACTTGTGTTGTAAAAATAATACTTCGCCCGCGGTGTTTTGGTCAGCTGACTGTTGCAAAAGCCTTGCACCCTATGCAAGATGGCCGCAAGATATATGTCGTCTGTCTTGTTGTAAGCGGAGCGTACAGCTTTTCTGGATGTGTTAAAATGTAGGAAAAGATATATATCACGAATTTCAAAGGGGGTTTTTTTGTAGCTGATAGCGTAACAATTGAAAGACTCCTGGACTGGATGGGTTAAGATCACTTGGGTTTTCATGGTCTGGTATAGCTAAAATGTTGGGTGTATCAGAAAAAACTATAAGGCGCAGAAGAGACAGTCACAGTAATAAAATATTTTATGCCTGTAGTTAATTTCTTACCACAAAGAATTTGGAGTTGGTACAGAGTAAACTCGTCTCTTAGTTACAGTTCTTTGCCTGAGTTCTCTGCCGACTGGGTCCACCCGCATTATTGACTGTTTAAGTCTCCACATTTGGACACGGATTCCTCTTCCTCTAAACCAGCCCATGATCATCTTTTCACCTGAATTTGGTGATATTTGCAGGACATGTTTAACTAGACTATCAACCTCGTCATCACTTATTTCAGAGAAAAGTTCCCGAGAAGCCATACTGTAACTGTCTCCCCTGCGCCTTATAGTTTTTTTCCGATACACCCAACATTTTAGCTATACCAGACCATGAAAACCCAAGTGATCTTAACCCATCCAGTTGTTCTTCTGGAATTACCAGTGTTGGTCGCCCTCTTCTCTTTGATGACATGGTTGGACATGAATAATGGACTTCTCTTTTATCAATGAAGCTAAGTCGTTCTTCTAAGCGTTGAATAAGTGTTTGGAATTCGATAACTGCTAGAAGGATGTCATCCATAACATTTTGCTGAGATTCCAGCGGTCTTAAGACAACGAATTCTAGGCAACGGTCTCGGAGTCTTTCAATTGTTACGCTATCAGCTACAAAAAATCCCCTTTGAAATTCGTGATATATATCTTTTCCTACGTTTAACACATCCAGAAAAGCTGTACGCTCCGCACACGACAAGACAGACGACATATTTCTTGCGGCCATCCCAGGGTGCAAGGCTTTTGCGACAGTCAGCTGACCGAAACACCGCGGGCGAAGTATTATTTTTCACCCGATTCGCACGGAGAGTGCCGGGTATCACCCGTCAAAATGATACACAAATTGCCGGGCATCACCCGTTGTAGTACGCACTATAGTACGCTGCTTATAGTGGTTAGTACTGTATAGAGCGCACTACAGTATGTACACAGTACGTACTATTTCGGCTTGATAGCACGATTTCCTCGTTATTCGCTTTTAATATATCAACTACATGCAATTCCTCCGCAACCATCGTCGAATGGTGCAAGGGGAATGTTTGTTTTCTTACCTCTAAAGCTGAGCTAATGGACGTTATGTGTTTAGTTTTGCTCTAATATTTTCTTTTGTGCTGAGACAGTCGATCTCGGCCTTTTAACTCAACTCTGTCTACTGCCTTGTAAATTATTATAGTACGAAGTTAATTTTGTTGCAGGCGTAATAAACCGTACCTTAAAACGATTTAAAAGAGGTTCAAGTGAGGTATCATCATGATGAGAACACTTCTTCAAGCAAGAGAGATTCGCTTCAGCCAAGCAACGATCCATGAATTCGATGAAAATGAACACGAGGGTCGTAGAGATGCTCACGTAGTTACAAGTGAACATTCTGATGATGGTGGTGATGAACCAAGAGCACTTGCAACTCGTTACTATCAGAGGCTGGAAGGAGTGGAAGTTAATTGCCAACGTTCGAGCTAGAACGAGGGTTTGTTTTGTTCAAGCAACGGGTGTCATTTTTGTGAAACCGATCAACTTCAGTGCAAATGCTATTTTGCGAATCTTGCGTCATTTCGACGCATAGTAAAGTTAACATATTTTCGTGTCGAAAGTGGTATATGGTTCACAATAATATCGGTATGCATTGTTCCCTTTGATCCAGATTGATTGACTGATGGCACCATCTACATGTACGTCATTCTTGCAACAATAGTGAGGTCAATAATTATTATACTATAATTAACAATAATTATTCACTGAGGTGAATAATTGTTGTAGTGATAACCACACCAGCTGAATAAAAAGTGAACCAAAAAACTCCATTGTTTTTTGTAAATTATGTGGTTGGAAATTTTTAATCTTGCATGCCAGAACCATTTGTTTTCACTTCAGCTACTCAGGGTGAAATAGTACTTGGCTAATCACCTCCGAGTTAGGCAATCAGCGCATGTGGAGAGCACTATTAAGTTTTGTGGTATATACTAATTAACAAGCCAATTTAGAGGTGGCTAGTGGTGGATATTACCTTGCTGGTAAATATCAACCACTAGCCACCAACTCTACAGGTGAATAGTTGTTAAATTACTTTATACTAAAACAGTGAGATAATACAACACGAAAAGTTGATTTTAAGTAATGATTTATTATTATTCATTCCTGCAACAATAACAATCTTTTTGGGGGCAAATCCTGGGCCAGTTACTCAGAGATGAATAGCAAACAAGGCTATTCTTTGTTTTGTTTGAGTAACCAATCAGAGCATGCCTTCAATGCTATCCACTGTTTTAGTATATACTAATACAGAATATTGGGCAAATGTTATTGGAGTACAAGGAAACAAACAGGAGCATGAGAATCATTGTGTGATGCATTAAACCAACCCGAAAAGTTATGAGTACAAAATTAAAGAATATACTCTTTTTTTTTTTATAAGAACGTCTAATTTTAGAGCTGAGGCTGAACATTCCTATAAATCTTAAATTTACATGGTGTAGTTTTTTAAGAAATCAATGCAGACATGACCAGGAAACCTATCAAAGTGCTTGCTTTGATGGTGTTGAAGTTTAATATTTTGTAACGATGATTTATGAATGAGAACTGCTCGTTATTAAAAACTGAGATGTGTATCATGCAATAAGAAAACTATCATTATGTTACACAAAATATGCCCTTAATTACTATCACAAACAAACAGGTTCACAGATGGGGTAAACAATCGTTTTATTACGCTAAAACCTTAGCACCTGACAACCCCAAACCCAAAGGGGAAAATAAAAAGGTTAAGGAGTGGGTGAAAGTCTGCTTGTGATTGAATTGAGGATTTTAAATTTATTGGCGGTGGACAGAGTGAGATAAACTAAATAAGCATCACTCTTCCAGTCGCCTTGTGCTTTAATAAATGCTGTAGGTGCTTCACGGCAGAAAGCAAAGGTCGCACCACCTCTACGAAAGCTATGCGAGGAAAAGTGCGCCGGAAGGACACCAATAGCCAAGAGCGATGCCTTAGTAAAGGCGTTATACTGGTGAGCCAGGATAGGCCTATAAGCGCCCTGCGATTTACAAACAAATAAAGGAGAACTAGGTGGTAGCTGGACACTGGCTAAATACTGTTGGAGCGCAGTCACCGGGCAAAGAGGAGAACCCGGAATACGGGGCAAGGGAATTTCTAACTGCCGCTCGCGAAATTGTATAGTCTTGGTATGTGTGATACGTAACAAAGCCCCCTGTGAGATGAAAGTGACGTTAGATGGTGTTAAGTGACAAGCCTGCGGATCGGCGATGTCGGACATCTTATAGGGCACTAAATTGGATATCCGCAAGAACGAAAAGAAAGCTACTAAAAACAAAGCGCGCATACAAACATGCAAATGATTGTGGAAATCGAATTGACTTAATAATTTTAAAAGAATCTCAATAGTGATCGGTTCCGGGCTACACAATCTCCCAAAATCCGACGTACCGCGCGTTTGGCAAGATAAACATCATAATTTTGAAGGAAAGTGAGACTGGCCCCAAGCAAGCGATTAATGTGCATGATTATTCCTAAATAATTGCTTTCAAGGAGTCTTACAAGGAGTACAAGAAAACAAACAGGAGCATGAGAATCATTGTGTGATGCATTAAACCAACCAGAAAAGTTATGAGTACAAAATTAAAGAATATACTCTTTTTTTTTTTAGAGCTGAGGCTGAACGTTCTTATAAATCTCAAATTTACGTGGTGTAGTTTTTTAAGAAATCAATGCAGACATGACCAGGAAACCTATCAAAGTGCTTGCGCATTCCGCAACTTAGCTGATACGTAAGAAAAAAGAGAACTAAGACCATAACTGGTTGTTCCAGGTTTATTGAGGAACAGAATGTAATTTCCGCGAAGATCATGCATAAGAAGAGGACGGGAGAGAAAACGTATTTTTCATATAAGCAGAAAAACATTTTTTTTCAAAAAAAAAAAGCAAAACAAAAAAAAAACAAAACCACATACTTTTATCAAGTAATATGAGGAAATTTTGAATGTGCGTATTGCATAGAGACGTCGAGCTTGACTTTCGTAGTAAGAGGACAGGTAATCTGCAAATATAAATATAGTTATCCTCTTATTTACATTATTATACCGTTTCTTTGACACGAGAATTACAGCGAAATGAAAGCACAACTTTGTCGCGAATTTTCTATGATAAAAACTTGTTCAGAAATCCAAAATCTACGTTAACAGCACACACCAGGCCTACTCCTGAGTACCTGGCTAGAAATCATTTCCTCTGGCCACGCTTCAGCCATTGGATGAGGGCCAGTCTCGTGCTTCTTAAGTTGTCTCGCTCATGCCCAAGAAGAATTCTGGGTAATTCTGCGATTCCATGACAAGGGAAAACTCCCGATTCTCCTTTCATAGTTTTTTTCATAAGTGTCGGACCACCCAGTCCTACCAGCAAAATAACGCATCGATTGAAGGTTTTAGCTTTCAAAACTTGCCCAGATTGTGTCAGTAGGTCCTGGAATTCGTCCACAGAAAGGCCAGAGAGACAACTTCACTGGTGAACCGCCATGTTTACAACAGAGCATTTTAGGCGTCCTAGTCTGCATGAAACCATCTCTCGCCTCTGTTTTCTTTTAAAGGCTTGCCTTTACCCCACATTCTGGCTTAATGATGCCAGCCTGGTGGCTTCTGTAGACGAAAATGGCCTGAAAAGGCAGTTTTAAAATGATTACCTACCAGATTTGAGCCAATTCGCTCGCTCCCTGTCGGAACACAAACGGTTGACATTTGTCACGTGATGCTCGAACATGAGCCCACATATACTGAATACAGCATATGTTTCAATTAGGTAAGTACTTCATGTAGCCCTTAATATTATGAATTTAAATTTAGGTATTTATAGTGTATTTCATAATTAGCCCTATATACCCATGTATAGCCTTAAAGGGGTATTAAGGGGTATACATGGGTATATAGGGATGATATAAGGATGTACGTAGGTATATTGGGGGTATATTGGGGGTATATATTGTATATAGGGGTATATAAGGGTATACGTGGGTATACAAGGGTATATAGGGGTAAAGAAGGGTATACATGGGTATATAGGGCTAATTATTTAAAGACACTATAATATACGCGTTGAGATACATTATAATTTAAATACACTATAATAGGGGATACATGAAGTACCTAGGCTCGTCCGCGACAGGACGCGTTCGATTGACCGTATTCCGGAAGAGGAATACATGGAATATAAGTTAGAAATCCTTCGTTCTTAGGGAGATTCACATTAAAATTTTCAAATAGCTGCTAAAATGCTACTTTAAACATATTTTTGATATCCTTGCTGCTTCGAAACGCGCCAAACATACCGTTTTAATCATCACTCCACGTATTCTTATTCCGGAATAGAGTCAATCGAACGCTGCCTTAAATTCAACCCATTCTCTACCCCTGAATTGGCGATAATCGTTGATCTAAATTTACTATTATCGTTAATTTAGAAGACTGAAAGTTTGATTTGGATTATGGGAAATGGCCCTAATTTTTTCAAACGCCAACCTGAGAACTTCGTCACGGCACCACTTGACCCACAGGCAGCCCAAGCTTGGTTCACGATTTATAGAGTTTATATGGGAAAATATACTTTTAGCTTATAAATGCTAAAATAAGCTGTAAATTCACTTACATCTACGTACAGTTGTCCTCGTCTTTTCTGTGAAATCGGAGGGCAAACTGTGTCCGTTTTAGAGGGGTTTGTGGCTTACGGATTTTTACGATATCGTTAGTTGTCATTTTCCCTCATAAAGAGAATAAAGGCTGGTGACTCGCGGCGACCTCGTCCCACAAATTTCTCTCGCATCAAAAAGCAACGGTCCGAATCGCCATAAAAACACCACAGCCTTAAGGCCAGACAAATTTCCTATCACATCAACTCCATTCCGGGACCACACAGTGATTTTTGGCGGATAAATTCCAAATAATGTTCGGCTTTCTATAATCTTCCCATGCGCTAAGCCAAATGTGTAGTTACGGCCGTTATAGCTAGCTTGATGGCGATCATATTACGTTCTGCACTCTCATTGGACAATTTGAAACACCCAGTCAATGAGAGAATTAGAAATCAACGATAATCGTTACTTTAGAGAGGAGATCATGTTGCTTAAATTGGTAATTTGTAGCCAGAGTTTTAACCATTCACCGAAAATTCCCAGAAGTTTGGAACACGATCATTTGACTACGAACACAGAAATTTTTTTGAACACCTTTAAAATCTCATCGATTTGTCGCAAAGTTCTATTAATATGGAATATTTCAAGTCATGTAATTGTCATCTGTCCGTATTTGAAAAGCGATAATTGGTTGATTAATGTCAACATTTGTCCCCAATTGTTGCTCCAGTGCTAGAACCACTTAACACTTAAATAAAGTTCCTTTCCTTTCCTTTTCAAATAAAATTCGATTAGACCTAAAAGAGAACGCACATTTTAACTCGAGTCATACCCAACATCGTAAATATGTCTCTGAATTTTTTATTCATTTTTTGTTACAAAACAAGAACAAGTGATAAAGAATTTTAATAAAGTTAAAAGCAATTTGTACATTTCCTCTAGGGATGGTTTGAAGAGTTTTTCACTGCTCGGCTTTTACACGACACCCTGAGTAAGATCAATGTCGACTAACAAGGTATTAGCCTTCTTTTAGTTCAACGCCCCTATTTTCGGTTTGCACCTCTATGGATGGCGCAAACAGATGACAAAAATCACAAGATTTGAGATGAGTTGCAAAAAAACTTTTTGTCCATCGTTTCAATATTACAAAGTAACCGCTTTGTTGCGAGCCTATGTCTGGCACTGGCCATGCGTTTCTGGGAAAACTTCCAGGGCCCATTTGTTCAAATTCCTAACTAACCCAGTCCGAGATTACAGGAAACTTAAATTGCAGGTTATTTACTACTCAAAAGAAGTTGCCACAAGTTTCAGTCTTCAATTTGGACTTTAAAAACCTTTGCTTTCCTTCAGCTCAAAATTACGCGGTTAAGGCTTTTTTGACGAGCAAAATTCAAACCTCAGTTGGTCTTTCATCGAGAATTAGTGTTGATTGGCTTTTGAACAAATGGGCCCAGAGCCTTGGAAGACGGTCTGAAAAAAACCTCGCTTTGAAGAGGACTACAAAAGACTGGCATCGAACATAAGCGGCGAATCATAATTGCTGCTACTGGTGCTTAGCTTCCTTTTCTCCCGGTCATCTTTGTGTTTATTTTTCTTTTTCTTCTTCTTGTGTTTTTTGCGGTCGATCGTGCTGCCGTCGGGATCAGGTTTGATACGCATTTCGCCTCCACTTTCAGCGCCACTCTCTTCACCTCCAATCTAGAATACACCAAAGAATAACAGGCCTTACTCCGTTTAAATTTGAATGGGTCAGTTTTCTCTACAGAAACAGTAAAAAAGGAAGTCGAAATTAAGAGAGAAGTGGTACACACAGTTATATGGACAATTTAAGCAATTTTCTCTTATAGACACCGGCCGGACACATTGCGTGGCATCAACGGGATTCTCACCTATGACCTCTGTGATGCCGGTGCAATGATCTACCAATAGGTGTCTAAAAGAGACCATTTTCGAATTCTCACAGCTGGACTGGATCTAGCATGAAACGGAGGCTAACGCGGGTAAATTAATTTGCATTTGAAAAGAGTTGCCCGAATTAGCCTCCATTTCATGCTAGATCCAGTCCAGCCGTGAGAATTCGAATTTAAGAGTCCTATCAAGTGCGAAGATCTTTTTCTCTTTCGTCCATAGCTCGCACTTCAAATATAGACATTTTATCATTATCAATAATCGAATCCTTTCACGGGAATAGATGAGTCCGACAAATTGACCAGCTCCCAACCGTGTAGCTTCATAGCTCAGTTGGTGGAGCATTGCACCGGCATCACAGAAGTCACGGGTTTGTGAACCCCGTTGAAGCAACTTAAATTTTTCAGGTGTCTATAAGGTGTCCAGGAAAGAGCGAGGATCATTTCTCTCTTTCGTCTATGGCCCGCATGTGTTGCCCACGGGTACTCTTAGTAATAAAACCACAAACACGTTGCACTTCAAGCATTGTATTTTGTCGCTCCACAAAACTCATACAATCTTTTTTTATTTAACATCGTCCTCGTGTAAATTGTCCCGGATGTAAAAACGCTACGTCATATGTCACGCGTCACGCATGCCACGTTTACACCCTAACACATGCACTTCAAATATGTACATTTCTTTCAGAGAACAACAGTATTGCGCTGTCTGGGCTCCCCAAAATAAAACCCGGGTCATGCTTATTGAGTGGTACGATGTTTCAAGTATGGGCTAAAAATTAGAAATTTCCCTCTGTGTGCTCATGTTCGAGAGTTGGTCGTTTCACGCACAGATATGCAGTGAACGTGAACGAAGTACAAATGTTCCATACACAGGCACAGAGCCATTGTTTACTAATTCAAGAGCCCATGACTCGGAGTGAACAACTTCCATACTAAACCTATGTCACAGCATTTTTACAGACCGACGCCGTGACAGGAATATAGGGCCGTGTTGTTCGTTCCTAATCATGGGCTCCCGCTAAATTGATGTTGTAGATTTGTGGCATTTTTTAACATCGCTGTTGTTGATCTTCAGGTCTCCACAATCAGCGTATTAAGCGGTCATCATTTCTAAGGACAGTCAACCAAACCTGGAGAGAAATGAAAACTATAACATGAGGTACCTTAATCTTAACGCGAAGTTTGCTGGCATCGGAATTCGCAGACTCAACACTCATCGGCGTGCCAGGTTGAGAATCCAAATGACTAAGATCTGTAGCAATAAAAGGGAGAATAACTGCTGGAAAGAATGCATATCAAACAATTAATACGAAATGCTCAAAACGTCTAATTAATTGTATCAGTAAATTACTAAATTGCAGCAAATGGTTAAACCAACTGCGAGATGCGGGCCGGCGTTTTCCCGCGCTTGAAGCGGACTGCGCTCATTTGACCCGAGTTATGATTGGTTCATTTGATTGGCTGCATCCGCTGTGATTGGCTACAAACCTGGTGGTGACGCTGCTCGAGATGCCTTTCGTTTGTGGCTTTTTCTTGATGTTGTGGATTCTTCTCCGCTCACAGATCCCTAACAAAGAAATCCACGTTAAATCAACTGAGGACGCAAAAGTAAATATAATGCATTCAACTTTAAATTCAATAACCCCCGACTTTTACCAAGGCCTTCGATCTTCCAATGATTTAAGTTGCTTTTTCCTTTTCTTTTACCAAAAAAATTCCCCTGCTTGGAAATATTATGCAAAGATCTTTCGTCCCTCGTTCCCTACACTGAACGAAAAACAAAAACGCTTAAATTTGTTTGCAAAACGAGTATCATTTTCTACGCCTGTCCATGGCGTTTTCACATTCTGATTCCATGATAATTCCAAACCCAGAAACTGAATTTCTCAAAATCCATAATTTCCCATTGAGTTTGACAACCCGTTGGAAGCCTGATCGTATGACAACAAAACTGTTGTTTTCGACAAGACATAAAAAGCTGCAAAGAACTAACCGGAGACGCGGGTGGTGGAAGGGGAGATAAGCTCATTATCTTCCGTTCTTTTAAGTCGATCACAATACCCATCTGCAAATAAGAAACAAAACAAATATTTACTCGTTGAAATGGAGGGAACTTACTTTAGGCTTACACTAAAAGACTCACCCCCTGCGGAGGAACACAGCTCGGAGTGAGGCGGCCCCATAATGCATTGTACAACTCCACACCATCTTGTCTGAGCCGAGCGTCCACTGAGAAACTGGAACTAGAGGAAATCGCAATCATGACATGTGCGAATGCGTTTCAACAGATAAATAGATGAATTTAGTCTGGAACCGGAGAGAACACAGTACCTGTTGATAGCACTGGGCCAGTCGAGTTAAATGGTTCGTAGCCGTTGAGAGGAAAACTTTGATAGTGTCTTAATACAAGGTAAGTAGCCGAAATTCAAACGAATCGGGAAAATTCTAATTTTTACAAACACACAAACACATATCGAGTAAACAAATGACCAAGGGCTGTGCTCTCGATGTTCCCAATTGTACTAATATAGAAGCATAACTAGCCTTAACGCCTTTAGACGACAACTCACTTGATTAATCGCCACAAACGTTCTACCAAATCAAGATTATTCAGACGAGAGTCTGACTTCTTTGAGAATGGAGGATTCTTCGTTAACGAACACAATGTGTAGTGTCTGTAATGGGAAGAAAAACATGTCTCAAGTCGATTAAATCCAACTCAACTTCGGGAACACATGATTGATTCGAAAAAACTGTTTGCTATGAAGAAATTATTAAACGAGGCTGGAATGAGACGGATAACACAGTAACACAGACAAGAAGACAATGTAATAATTCACGTTTTAATTTTCAAAATATTAGCCAAGCAATTACCATACTGCCTATTGAGCAACATTTGGTACCTTCTTACTCGTTCCCTTAAAAGCCACTTCTACCAAAGTTGGATCTGGATTTGTTAAAACCATGTGCCGAAAGCTGACCAGCATTATTTTCCGGTCAGAAAAGTTCCGGACACATGTTCGCCTGATTGCGTTAAAGCAACTATGGTTAACTGAGCGTTGATGGTCATTGAGCTTAATTAAACCCGAGGCGTTTTTGAGCCACTGACGGATACTTAAGTGGACATTTCGTATGTCAGGACTGCACTGTCTCCCAGATTTTTGAAGAAATGGTCTCTAGGAGAGTAACGATGCTAACCAATATAAATGTAGTAGACTCAAGACATGTTGAAAAGGAAAACAGCTCACTTCCGGCTGCCGTGGCTCAAAAAAGAACGCAATTGAGAAAAGCAAAATGTCTTTATGTGGAACCGCAATGCATGTAAACTGCTAACAAAGAGGAATGGCTCACCTTATAAAAGGCACTGGATCATTTTCAATCAATTCTATTAAGTAATTTAGTCCTCTCTCAAGGCTCTCAGCTGAAAATCAAATCAATGATCTCCGTAAACAAATAAGATTCAAATGAGGTGGGTGTGGCCCAATTGGTATGCGCATGCTCAGGCTTTAAGTCACGTTCTGACGACACCGCGGCAAAATGAGTGCGCATGCTCTGCTTCGAACACATTCGAGAGGTCGTGAGAACGGACCGTTCTGACAACAAACTCACGGTATTTCTCGAGTCGAGTGCAATTTAAATGACCTTTCCGTTAACGTCACCGTCTTAATTTTCAACCTTCTGATTGGTTGAGACGGAGGGCATTTTTCCTTAATCAAGAGGGTATGATTACTTGATCCTCATTGGTTAACAGTTGCTTATCCAGAGCAAGCAAAGTTACAAGGGAATCTTCTTCCAGATTAAACCACTTTTTTGTCCACATTACAATTTAAGCGCTATTTCTGTTGACAGCAACGAGTTATTGAGTTGAACTTCAACCGAATGGGAACGTGTTGATTGTCATTTGTCGCGGCACTGAACGGGCTTCCCTCAATCATTTTGCTCTTTATGTGATGAACATGTAGTCGCAATGTGCACTCGTGCAATTACATATACCCACTTTTCGTGAGGTCCACGAGACAGTCAATAGCTGCAAGACGAATATCTTCAAAATGGCC
>NC_090886.1:6700219-6715219 GCF_036669925.1 Montipora capricornis | reverse complement strand
TCTTAACCCCGAGAGGTTTGAATTGGGTACAACATTGAGTTAGCCGAATTGGTCTATTACTGGATGAGGCTTTTGTGATATTCAGAATAATCACTCCAATCACTTTCCGATACCTAGATTATTTTAGACATATAAAAATGAAAAATGTGCAATATGTAATTTGATATCAACCGGGTGGTCTTTAGCCAATGATGCACTGCACGCATAACCTACAGAATTATCTGCTACCAAAGTATTCACTGGGGGCCTCCTATTTACTTCAAAGTGCATTTAACATTCTCCACACACAAGTAATATGGGTGCTCTGAAACAGGTCGTTCGATGTTATTGAAAGTGTAAAAGTTATGTTTGTTGAAATAATGTTTCCACTCCAATTTTCTCTCAAAAAACAGACAGAAACGTCAATCCAATCAAATGGTTGTTTTGCAGAAGACGTTAAAAAAACGTGCTGCAAGTGACGCGCACGTGCACCACGGTTGCTGTTTCATTAAACCATTCTTTTTTGACGCCAAGGCTCCAAAAAATAACACTGTCTTCCTCTGCACTGGCGGCAATGACCATAACATATGGACACTCGTTATCTTTAAGAAAGTTACGACATTTTTTAATTTCGAAGACATGTTTCGATGTTACAAACATCATCGTCAGTTACAAAATATTTGAAAAACCGTTAGGACTATATAACAACTAGGCGAAACATGCATAATTAAATATGATTAAATCTTGCTCTGCGGATTGTTTCGAAATCCTTGATTCCACCCCTACTAAATTTCAACTTAAACATATGGACACTCCTAATTATGAACTCCTAGTTACACTGCACATGTGTATATTCCGACTCTTACCTTCGCGAGACAAAGGCAAGCCTCCAGCCTGACCTTGTAAAAACATTCACTTTGATTGATTATGTCAATTACGGCCTGTCTCGTAGCCGGCGTGGGAAACTTTTCCAATGCCTGAATAGCCTGAAACAACAATGCAGTAGTTTCTTCAAATAATTCTACACTACTACAGAAACAATAAAACCTTGTTCCTTTTCTTAAGTCCCACTTCTATACAGATTGTCGACAGTATTCTTAGCCGAGGATTGCTCTGGTTTTGCATAGCTACGATTAGCGATTGGCCACTTTATTAGCAAATGACAGAAAAAAGCAAAACAGATCATTTCCCGCGCTTAGCGCGGGCTGCAGGTGTTCGCTTTGTGTTCTGATTGGTTCACATAAAATGTGTCTGTTGTGATTGGCTAAAGGAATTCAGTGCATTGGTTTTCGCTCTCAGGCACTCAGTTGAATTACTTTTCCTTATGTCTTACCCACTGGATTTTCCCTTTCGTGCAAAACAAAGTATGTCCGCTTAAGCTAAGTGGCAACCACACAAGTTGAAGCAGCACTACAGGAAAACAATGCTAACTGCGCGAGTAAGACGCAGAACTCACAAGTGCAAAGTGAACCATACCTCAGTCTGTGCGATGACATCTCTCTCGTGTCTCAGCTGGTACTGCCACATGTAGTCAGGCTGTTCAAATGTCACATGACGAAGCCACGTGACCTCAGGATCGATGCGAACCCACAATACTGGTGAATCAGAGCTGTGATAATTGTGATAAGAGAACGAGGGAAAGATCAGGGAACTGCAAAAACACGCTCTGGAGATACGAAAGATCCAGTTTAAATTGCCGTTCGTTGCTATTTTAAGCAGAAGATAAACATTTCTGTACTCATGAGAGCTGTGACTCTGATGACAATACACTGACAATACTTACTCCATTGCATCCAGATTCATATCAACTTCCTCTCCCGTCATGAGTGGAATTTTCTTTTTCTTGTTTCTGTCACAACAAAAGAACAGTCATAACGCCTTAGCAGAGATGTCCAAATGAACACAGAAGACCAACAATTAAATTAAAAAAACATATGCCCATCGTCACCTTCGACTCTTCGAGTGGCATGGAAGCTCATGGCGGCTAAAGACATCTTCTATTTGCACTGTGTGATTGAATGATCCGTCCAGTTCCTGTATACAAACTGTGAGAGGACCCTAGCGACAAAGAGATCACAGAATGCGTATTATGTCGGCATGATTCAGAATGGCAATGATCATGACATAGTGTGACAACGATGATGATGATAGTGGTGACGGATCATTGCTGCAATCTGGGCACGTGGCGATGATGACGATAAAGATGACGATAGCGATGATGACGACATAATCATGACGACACCATGATGACGACGATGATGACGACAACGATGACGATAGCGATGATGACGATACATTGTAATCATGACGACATAATCATGACGACACGCTGATGACGACGTTGATGATGACGATGACGACGATAACGATGATGAGGCCGATAATGTTGAAAAACTGAATCAATTTTTTTTATCAAATAATCAAAATTACAATCACGACTTTTGAGTTCTTTATCGATACTCAAAATGAAAATAATGGGAGGCATTTTCCTTACAACATATTTTGCTGTTCCTCGACACATATCCTGCTTGATTTCAAGCTCAACAATGTTACGTTTTCTATTGAAAACAAAGCTGCCGTGGAATTTGGCAACACCACTGTGACAGCTGTGAAGAAAGTGGTCAAGGAAGAGCACCGTTACATGACTAAAATCCCACTTGTTACGTAAAATAAAAATCTTTCACAGCTTCTACACACAGACCTAAAGCTCAATCTTCAGATTTTTGCAGTAAGCTTTAGCCCTTGAGACTTCCCTTCAAATTTTATGGTTTCTAAAGGGTCTAGAAACTCGTAACCCGTTTCCTCCTACGACTGGCTCTATCCAATGCCAGACGAATTCCAAGGCAAATCCTCCTTTGATATTTGTAAACTTAACCTGACATACGAAACTTCTCTTTAATTGATACTCGACACTGAAAAAAACACTTGATGTGATTGTCGAATCTTGTAAAACAAAAGTCCAGACTGTGTTAAGAGTAAAAATGATGATTGAAGAAAAGGATACATCCACTGATCCACAAACACGTTAATATCTTTCCCAGAAACTGTTGATATCGACTTGAGAAACTGTTAAAGAAGTAAAATGCTATATTTCACAATAGGGAAAATGATATCTTTGTTTACGAATTTTGCCTCACTAGCTTAAGGTCGTTGTTTTACAACTAATCGATCATGAAATCAGGGTTGTCCAATACTCCGACATAATGAGATTCATGGCACGTCACAATAGACATCACAAAGTGTCCCTCAACCTTAATCTTCCAAAAAATAGTAACAGTTTTGCGAGACTTAAAGAGCGGGACACTTTGTGACACTTTGTGATGTCTATTGTGACGTACCAGGAATCTCATTATGTCGGAGTATTGGACATGTATGTGAAATCATCTATCATAATAATCTATTGTACTTGTGCACAATATTCCAGGTCATCTTTGTGCGATTTAGGTCTTCATATTGGAAATTTAACAAGGAAATTTTGGGACCCCGATATAATGATATTGTTATTATCATTTGTCAGTATTTCGGGGATAATATTTCCCACATCAGTTTAATTAAACATTTCACGCCAATTTGTGCATTGTAAGACACTTCTACAAACAATTTATACCGTACCAGTTAAAAGTAAGTAGACAGAGTCGACTCCATTCTCGCGCGAATCAAATATGGAGAATCGAGTCAAGGATGGTGATGACTTGCGTGATCTGTATGTGTGCAAATAAGAACTGTAAGTTGCTCTTTTTTGCCTACAAGCAATCGCAACTAAAAAGTTCAAATTACTGCAACCAGCCTTACAAACTGCAAGTAACTTGCCTGGGCTTCTCCAGATTGACGCAGTTAATTTACAATTGTCCCTTTAAGCTCTTTCTTGGACAGGCTGCTACTGTTAGCATCATCAAGAAAAATGTCTCGAGGTTAAAGCTACTTAAGTTCAAATTATTACTGTCTTCTTCAAACCTTACCCCATTGGTTGAGAGCAGTAAATTAGTCCACAGGCTGTAGTCAGCCTTGGGTTGTGCTGCACTGTTAGCAAGTGACAACAACTTGTTAAACACCTGTTAGTAAACAGACCAAAGATTACCACAACATCACTTTTTATCAGATTATTCTTTTATAACATGCAAACTGTACTGTATTCCATTGTTGTTCCACAAACCCATTGCAACTTGCAAGATTCATGGAAATTCAAAGAAAAAGGGGAACTTCCTAATCATCATCATCATCAAAATTGGGCTGGAACAAACTAGATTCATATTCCCTTGTCTTAACCATCACCAAGTCTGTGTCAAGAACCAGTAGAAGTACCCTAGCCCATACTTGCAGCAGAGGTTCCTGTCCAATCCGCATCTCAATCATTCTCATAACAAGATGTGATTTGCTCCACATAATTTCCAAGTTCCGTCCTGACGTCAAGTGGGGGTGCAGGAGAAGGCCCCCCTGAGCAGAGCTCTCTGGTGCTTGACTAGCGGAGGTCCCCGCGGCACTCGACACTGACAGTGAACCTGAATTGTGCAGTGGTGGGATTCCAGGACCTTGCATCTCATAACTACACACCTCTTGGGACTCCTGGAAGAAAAAAAAGTGACAATATTTGACTCTTTACTTAGTTATAAAATTTAATGTACCTTCAATAGCAACATTTCTGAAAAATAAACAGACTGCAGCATGTATTATTATACTTTAAAATGAAAAAGTTATTTTTTGTATATTTTGAAATTTTTATCCTCACCATTCTTATCCAGTGTCTGTATTCATTGTTACCAAACATCTTTTTCATAAATAAGCCAAACAAGTATCCTGACATACCCCTTGCAAGCCATAAATCAGACCTATCAAGATTAAAAGACTATTGTTTACATTTTGCACCCCCCTAAAAAAGATAGATTTCTGAACATAATTTTAATATTGTTTAGAAATCTCTTGTTGTTAAAGCAACTACCAAACAAAGTGGAAGCGTTTGTAGTAATGTTGCATTGCGACTTGGTAAATATCCACCACTAGCTAGTCACCGACACTGACAGAGATGAACAGTAACTGTTGTTTTAGCATTATTATACTAAAACAGTGAGATACTTTAGCACAAAAAGATGATTTTGACTTATTTATTCCTGCAATGATTCAATATTTTCAGGTGCAATTCCTATGCAAGTTGATTGGAGGTGAATAACAAAGAATAGTCGGGATTTGAGTAGCCAATGTTTTAGTGTATTCTAATAATTATAACTTTTATTGCAAGAATCAAGCCCTAAACTCCCAAGACGACTTGAAATAAATTTTCACAAAAGATTTGAATTATGCATTAATTTGTGTTAGGGTCCATAGAGCAATCATGATGGCCGTTGCATGAACATCCATTTGCGAGGTAGCAAGGCTAGGAAGAAGGGACACCGTCAGAGGTTCAATTCAGAGGTTCTGGGTTCAAGACCCACTGTTATATTCACTATCTGGAGTTGTTCTGTGCAAGCAAACAATTATTCTTCTTTATTTTGTCATTTAATTTATTAATTAACCCAATTAACTATTTACACTTCAGGAAACCCTCCTCACCTTAATGACACTGCAATATTAATCAATAACATAACTTGTTAAAGGAAAAATTTAAATAATAATTTATCACTTCACTCATCGTCAAAATTCCTTACCATGTCTGGATGCAGAGATAGCATCCAAAGAACTGCTCTGCTAATGCCTGAGAAAGGAACTTTCTTGTTTGAAATCCTTGATCAATGATCCTTGAAGAGTGAAGGAGGCTTGTACTGGAATGTTACAAAACACAACTCAAGCATGCCATTATATCCTAATTATACCTCTCAGATACATATAGTATGTGACTAATTTTGGCCCATTTAGTGATTGGGCAAAATTTTAAAGTACTTAATTACTGCTAAATTTGAAAGTTTTGTCTTAATGCTTGATTGAAAGACCTAGAAATATAAAATATCTTACTTCACACCAAGGCCAAAAATTGAAATGAAAACAACAACAACCATCCATTTATTTGCCAAATTAGAAAACTTTTTATACAACAGAGTAAATTAATTTGATTAGGCAAAAAACCACTCAGAATAGTTATAAACTAAAGGAGCTGAGTAGGAGCCATAAGTGTGGCCCTCGATCGAACTAGGTTAGCAAACGTTTTGATATAACTCTTTTTGCTATACAAAGGCATCCTGGTAACCTTAGTAAAGATACAAGTATCTTACAGCTTTTTTCTACAAATAGCTCCAGGCTCCATTGTGTTTGGATCAATACTGGTAATAATAATAATTATTATTATCATTCGATGGATTTTTTCCTTCCTTTTCATTGGTCGAGAGCCCACCACGTGACCTGCAAATAACTGTCTACAAATAAGTGTTTTGCTGCAAATAATATTCTGCTCATGCGTAATTTGAAACCACACTCTTGTGTGAAAATGGCAGTTCGCTTTCCTGAGCTTTCAGAAAAAAGATTTAATTGTTGGGAATTGTGAAAAATAAAGTTAACTCAGTCATCGAATGATAAAATAATTATTGAACTTGGTTATCTCAAAATATCGTGATTTGTCAGTGTCTCGCAGATCAATTATTTGCCTCAGCCTTTGGCTTCGGCAAATAAGAATTATTGATCTGCTCACCACTGACAAATCACTATATTTTGCTCAACCTCGTCCAACCTCGTGCATTGAAGTCTCGCAAGACTCTCGGAGACCGGTCATTCTACGTGGCCGCCCCCAAATTATGGAACGAGCTTCCTAGTGATATCAGGGACCTAAATTCAATTAATAAATTCAAGACGGCAATCAAGACTTATCTTTTTAGACAAGCCTTTTTATAGTGTTAAATTTGATGCTTTTCGATAGATATATATATACATCTTATAAATTTTAATTGTATTTATATATTTAAATTTACATTAACATTTGTATTTTTATATATTTGTATTAAGATCATATTGTACTGCACAATTGAAAATTTATATTGATAATTGCGCAATAGAAATTAATAAAATTATTATTATTATTATTATTATTATTATTATTATTGTTAATTATTGTGGCCTTTAATTGTACAGTTACAGTGCATTTGTCTATTGTTTTCTGAACTAATCTCAAAAGCCAGCAATTATTAGATGTTCCATGAAACAATTTAAGAGACTAGGTGAAGACTAGGTGATACATGTACCTACAAAATAATGCTATTCATTCATGTGCAGCATACATGTACATTGAGTTTAAAACTGTAAAGATTAAGGAAGAACCTTTGGCCTTGCCCAAAGTGATACAGAAAGTTCAGACAAACAAACTTACTTAAAAATAGTCATGGATGCATATGGAGACAGAATGTCATAGGCTTGATCCACAAACACTTGCTTGTAATGTGCATAGGGATAACGGCAGCTTAGGTACTCCTCATAGAATTCGAATGCCTCGTGAAGAAACGCTGTGGTATTCTTAAGGACAGGAAGCAGGCCAGGCAGACAAAAATGGGTGACTTCTGGCATAATAGGGTCTACATGGATCTCAAATGGCCTGGAAATTGAACAATAATATTTGCTTCATTAAGAATGGAGAGCAAAAGTGGGGGAATACAAATTATCAACAAAGAAAGCATTCAGTACTACTTTAAACGATAAGATTTCGAAGATTTTATATACCAAATTACATTTTGTTATTGTGTATAAAGTCTTCAATGGCAATTTTTGTGATTAATTTATTTTTGGCTTTATGATTATCAGGATTTTGAATTTCATAAAAAAATAATTTGCACTCAAAGTATTAAATTGCTTTTTGCTCTACAGACAAGACATAATGTTTTGTTAGTTGAGTGACAAGCAACCACACACTTAAAATTCAAGCGATGACAAGCTATCCAGCATCAAATAACCATAATTTTTTTCCCTGAAGCAGACCCCACTGATGAGTAAAATCACCTGGCATTAGACAGAGCAAAATCTATTTGTGTCACCATTAGATGACAGACAGATGTTGTTATCTTTACTCTTTCACCCCTGAAGCAACACCCATTGACGAGTAAAGTTGTCTGGGGTAATAGGATGGAGTAAAATCTTAAGTGTCACTCTCAGGATGGAATTCGGTTATTATAATTTGTTTCAATCATAGTGGACTTAAGTTTATTTTAGTGATGACATTGTTGTATTAACATACCCAACTACCAATGCAATGTTTGGAGCAGAGGTTGGAACACTCAAGGTATAATGATACGTTTTTCTTTTTTCATCAGATGTCAAAACCTGTAAAGAATTTTAGATACATGTGCAGTAGGTACTGATTGTTTTCTTAGACATAGAAACCTTCACTCCTAAAATAAGTTTGAAACATGTTTGTTACAGATGCTGACTCAAATAACAGTCTTGTGCAACAAAAACTTAACATTTTGGAAAGCATTTAACGATCACTGATTTTAATTCTTAAAGTTTCTGGACGCAAATAATTTGAATTTCTCTAATTTGCCTCTAATTTCCTTTGGTGCAGCCCAACACACCACTCTCAACAAAGAAACTAGGACAGATGTCTGGTGGTTTCCCAAAATCTTGGAAAAATCTGTGCAACGATATTAGCCTGCAAGGGATTATTAAAGCTTGCTACAAGAAAGTTGAGAAAATTAGAAAAAAATGTCAGGACAATATATTATTTTGATCCTTATTGTGTGATTCCTACAAAATTTTCGTAAAGATCCAGGAAACTTTTTGAAAGACTCTTCAAACATTTTTGAGAGAGTACCATACACTGTAACTGATTCCACAACACACTTTGACTGCATTGACATCCTCTTTTTAATTTAAAACCCATAATAATCTCTTAGAACAAAATGTAAAATCATACAGTTTCAATAAGATCACCACAGCTGATGGCTACCATGTCCTTGTCAACAGTGATATCAATAGTCCACGTACATAGCTCTGAGTATGAATCAACACAGGGAAACCACAAGCTGCCACCAATAAAATAATTAAATGAAAACTATAGTAAAATGGAAAAACATTCTCTGGTTAAAAAAGATTAAAAACATAAGCTTTCAGCTATCACTAGATATAACCTTTAACAAATAGTTAGAGCACAAACGGAAATATATATGAAAAGGGGTGTGAATTTTTTTTATATTATATAATTATGTAATTATTATCAAATCAAGTTGAGAGTAACTTTAATCAAAACTTCATGAAGTAAGGTAGTCTGGGTGAGTTGGACTGTTATTGGTAACATTAACAGTCATTTCAGCAAACTGAGTGGAGGTCATAGTTCCTCCTTTGAGTCAAGACTCCTTTAGTTAGTTGCCATAGCCATCGTTGAATAGTCAGTTAATAGGGAGTTTAAGCAGCCCCCGCTCCTATACAACAGCAACGTCAACGAAAACGTCACTCCAAAATATAATTTAGCGCTATTGCAAGTATTTTGGGATTATTCTGTCTTGCTCATGTTGTACAATATGGACGAACTATCCTATGACTAGTGGTTAACATAAGGATAGATTTTATTAACGAATTGTTCATTGTTATTCTATACGCTCAAAATCTAAAATTTGGCAATTTCGTGTTGTTGTTTTGTGGAGTACAGCAAAGAAATGCACAGAAATTTGTGCAGCATGAGTATTTTTCCTTTTTAATCACTCATATTCTGACTACATGTATGTGGCGTTGTCAATGCCATAGCTGTCGTCGTTGCTTAAACTCCCTAATGTAACCAACAAAATTCCTGCTAAAGACTTCCCTCACCTGGACAATTTTACTTCCCCAAGTTTTGTCAAATGTTATACATGGTTTAGAAAGTAGAACAACAACTGCCTGACTGTCTAATTGTCCACAACAGATGCTGCAGTTTAGTATTATGGTTTTACAGGATCTAGCAGCATTGATGACTGAAATCACTATAGCTATGAACTGGTTTCTGCTGGAAGTGCATTTACAGTACACTTTGTCAGGAAAAAAACTGTTAAATCCTTGGATACGTTAGTGGTTGACGACCAACACGAATGTAGCCTACACGTAAGTCTGAATCATTTTCTTGAGAGAGGGTTTTTCCCACCTTTGCTGACTATCCAAATAACTCCTCTCTCACGGAGAATCTTATCCCATTGTCCCATTGACTCCTGAACCATCTCCCCACACCCTCACCCTCCCCTTCCCCCCCCCTCCCCCGGGCATTACACAGATTAAAATCTATTAAGTCCTGGAGGAGTCAATAGGTTTATATTACATAGGATAGTTGTAATCTTCACATGCAAAAAGAATATGTCTAAGCAGAACAAATAAACTATGATA
Source organism: Montipora capricornis (assembly GCF_036669925.1). Lineage (NCBI taxonomy): Eukaryota > Metazoa > Cnidaria > Anthozoa > Scleractinia > Acroporidae > Montipora > Montipora capricornis. Next base: position 6,704,983 of record NC_090886.1, on the reverse strand, counting down.
AATCATAGATCCATGCTAATGAATGTCAATTTACCGGGAGGAATTGGCACACCCATAACTGAACAAATGTGCTGATCGCTGAAATGTAAAAAAAAAAAACCAAATTAGATTGATTCATGCACACACATGAAATGGTCTAATTCGCTTAATCTCTTGGATCAATACATTTTAAGCCTGTTATTATATAAACCCTGACATCGACCTAGTATTTCCCAGTATTTAAAAAATGGCTTTGAACGCTGATCAGAGACATTGGTTTTCTCACACTTACCGGTAACATCTTTCTCAGAACAAGAATTATGAAAGAAACAAACTTCCTGAAGTAGAAACATTGTACAACTTTTACCTGAGCCATAGTTCCTTCTCCTTTTGGAATAACAAACTGAATTCCACCCTCTGGGTGTTCTAGAGAAAACTCAATGCTGACGCGAAACTGGCGACCTTCTGAAAGCAGACCAACAGTTGCATGTAACTTCGAACACTTGTCACAAAAATTAGACAAATTTCCATAATACAGGCCACTCAAAAATTTAACACAAAAGTAAAAGGAACTAGTTTTTGAGTGGGCATAGATGTTGTTTAATTAATAACACTTTTACCCCTAAATCAACAGTACTTATTTACTTATTTCAAGATTTGTACAATAATACAATAATTATATATTAAATTACACAGGTGTTAGAATGAAAAGACATAGCATCCCCCACAAGGTTCAACCACCTTGCCCAACCCCATAACACCATAAAATAATATTTAATATTATTATACAAACCATCTCTCCCCCCACCTTCTTCCCCCCCAAAAAATTATCTACTATGTATAAACCCTAAGTGACTGGATAACAGGCAACTTAGCAAGAACATGCATTACTTATATTCACTCTTCTGCACTTTAAATAGATAGATAATCTTAAAAGAGGGAATTCATATTGTCACCATTAAAAATGCATTTGATGAGTAAAATCCCATTGATGAGTAAAATTGTGTGGAGTTAAACAGAATAAAATCTATTCAACCTTTCTCTTAGGAGCCAAAGGGTTAGAGGGGTATATTAAATTTTATAATCCATTCACCTCTGAGGGGTTCTGCACTGATGAAGGTCAAATTGTCTGGCATTCAATAGACAGAGTAAAATCTTTTAAGTCTCACTCTGAGGAGGGAGAACATTGAAGGGGAAATGGTTATCAAGTGGACATACACGTAAATGTTGTTAACTATATTTTCTAACCATTGGTACAAGTTAGGACTTCCTTGGGAATCCTGACAACCAGTTCTCCACCACCAGTCTCTGGATCAACAGCATTCACAGCACTCTGTAAACTACTCAAGAAGTAATCCAGATTTCTCCTGAAAAAAAAAAGGAACAAATTTGGACAAAAAAGCCATTTAGGTAGAAGAGCAATACTAACTGGTTTTCTATTTTTTTATATGATTGTACATGTAGCTGGAAATATAACCACAAAAGAGATTGAAACCAAGGAGAAATTATTTCATTCTGAAAGACCCTGAGAAAAGGCTTAAGGACAAGTTGTTATAATTTATTGAGTGAGGAAGGGTGGGTAAAATCTTCAAAAGCCTGGCTTTTATGGTTTACCACATACATTGTACTTATATGCAAAATTCCTCCCAACCAGCCTCATGATGACTGGTTTCTTGTGGCCAGGAATTTTCAAGTGGAACTTGGAAATGTGATAGGTATGCAATCAAAACATCTCTGACTTACTTTTTGTTATCAGAACAGATGACTCTACTTGGATCATCCAATTGAAACCCTGCATCATACCAGTCATGTTCTCCTGACCTTCTCTCATCACGAATACAAACTCGCATTATTCATACGCGATGTCAAGGAATTAACACATCACATGGTTAAAGCAGTGGAACTTAAGGCCGGGACACACTAGGCAATAAGTCACTGCGACACGTCGCAGGGACATGTCGGCCCAACAATTTGCCTCGTGTAACACGGGTAATTTTGTGAAAATCATTGTCGCTGCTAAGTAGAATTTTGTCACTGCAATCAGTTGCACGAATTCAAACTGATCACAGCGACAAACTTGGTGAAAACAGCGTTGTCGCCCTGCATGTACACTTCCGGCAACAAGTAGTTGTGACAAAATATAAATGAACCAATGAGAGAGCATCATATGGTCCGCCATATTGAATTAAAAACTAGTTCACATTTCCCCTCATACGAGATCACTGCGTGTGCACTGAACAGGCGTCATGTCCCAGCAACTTGTTTTGCAAGTAGTACACATGGAGTGACACCTAGTGTGTCTTGGCCTTTAAGCTCAAACTTAGTTTTCATATATTGGGAAAATCCAAGAAGATTTGGCATTTCATTGCTTCCTGACCACCCAGATTTGCAAACTTGTAAAAGCTGCAAATTGTTTAGACATCTCTCATCATCTGAGATGGTTGCAAACACTGCAGGAAAATCTGGAATCTCTCTATTTTCTTGAAATGTCCTCGACCTCTGCAATGATTCAATCATTCCTGGTAGATATATATAAAGTCAGATGTTTACTGTTGAGGACATTAGCGACAAATAATTCAGCCTGTTTTCAATCCTCTACATTGCCTTGATCCAGCCCCCCGTGGCCACGTAGGACAGACTTCTGGCATTTTTTAATTTATTCCATTTTCAATGCAGTTACATAAAAAAAAGTTATATGCATTAGAAAATAATAATAATAATAATAATAATAATAATAATAATAATAATAATAGTAATAATAATAATCACATTAATAAAAATCAAGTACATAACAAGGCAGTGGGGAAGACTAGAAGGGAACTGGCGAACCATACATGCATAGTAAACCAATTTTAGAAATCCTGAAAACATTTGGGAGAATCCAGAAACAGTATAATCATCTGGGATGAAATTCTGGCATTCACATCCTCGGCATTGCAATCCTCACAGGTTGAGGAACAGAAAGACCACTGCTTCTCTCTTTTGAGCAAATTTTAGGTCTGGCCTACCCTTTGAAGAAGACATGCTTTGGCTCCCTTACTGTTTTCTATAGCCTCTTGGTGTCTATAGCAATTTCCCACAAGTCTAAGCCCCAAGTTACAGATCCTATCCAATTAATTAAAAACAACTTCGATTCTAGATTTACTACAACAAAATGTGAAAAGGATATTGCACTGTTTGTAGTTCAGTTTCAACCTTGTTAGGTTGTTTGTCAAAGGAAGTATTTTTAATTCTACATAACCCTGAAAGAGTTAATGAAACATATTATTGTAAGGTTGCATCGGTGGAGAACACCTACGCTAAAAAGTTTGACATGCATTGCCACAATGCCAGTGTGTTGCCAAGTTGGACTTAAAAAGTCAGTGGTTTAAGTATTTTGTAGGGGAATAAACTTGTCACGTCAAAGGTGTCGGGTGGTATGCGAGACATAGTGTCTGTCATCTGGCATCCTGGTGCACAATGATACAATGGGGCAATACATTACTGAAATAATGAGAAGTGATTTCTGAATACATGTTCACTTCTGTCTCTAGTGGCATTCTTTCAAGAACGAGATACATAACAATGGACACCATTCATAAGTGATTACATGAACATGTATTCTAGAATCCAGCTGAAATTGAACCTTGTAATACAATGAGAGGTCAGACAATAGAGAAACTATGTAAGAAGGGGCATCGAATTTCAAAAAGAATACAATTTCCTTTTTCAAAAATTCGAACTCTCCAAATAGCTATATTATGATAAAGGCTTCTATCTACAACTACACACAGAAAATTTTAGGAAGGGCAAGAAGATAAACCCATTTTTAAATTCTGGATAAACTACTTGCAGCTTACAAGAGCACCGGCCCAGAAAACTTACAGTAAATTTTCCATACACTGACATTCCGAACAGGGGTTACCCCGAACAGAATCAATGAATGCCACACTGCACATCAACATCAGAGTCCATTACTTACAAAAAGGCATTTTCGCTTGAAGTCGATTGACGTTATGCAGAGAGTCTGATGAAGCGTAAAATAAAAACAACAGAAAGAAGAAGATCAACATACAAACCCAATAAAGCTTATCGATCAACACAAGACAACGGTTTAAAAACAACACAGCTGATTTGAGCTTGAGTAATCCTACAGGCACAAATAAAAATTTGATAAAACAACAGAATACTTATAATTTAAAGTTTCTTGGGGATTCGCAGCCTTTCCTCATCTCGGACGGACAGGCAGTAACCTAGATTCTCTATAAACCATCATCGCAAGTTTTTGTCTTCATTTTAGCCGCCATTTTGGAAAGACTCGAAACCAGACTCCCCAGACTGAAGCGCTTGTGATTACGTGATGTGAGACCTAACAAATTACGTCCCGGCCGCGAGAATATGCTGATTTAGCAACAGAACGGGAACGTCAGTGGCGACAGCGCGCGCAGAAAAAACACCAATGAGAATTCAGAATAGAATAGACTCCACTCTTTTCTTCTCTATTCTAAATTCTCATTGGTAGTTTTGCTGCGCGCGACGTCGCCACCGACGTTCCCGTTCTGTTGCTAAATCAGCCGACGCCTAAGTACTCGTTCGGTGGTCGCTGTACTAGCCGTAACATGCATTTATTTCCTTATCTAATTATTTGTGAGTCCCAATTCAAACAAAATATCAAGGACGAGAAGAGTGGTACTAAAAAGAGGACCTAAAAACTAAAAAAAAGGACCTAAGAAGAACTAAGATCCCAAGACCTCGGGTCTTACCTTTCGCAGTATGGCGTTGTCAGGGGCGTAAGCGTCCTTTACG
>NC_090886.1:6690219-6697719 GCF_036669925.1 Montipora capricornis | reverse complement strand
GATGGCTTCATGCAGACTGTGACGCCCAAAATCAGTGCTCTGTTGTAAACGTGGCGGTTCACGAGTGAAGTTGTCTCTCTGGCCTTTCTCTGGAAGAATTCCAGGACCTACCGATACAATTTGGACAAGTTTTGAAAGCTAAAAACTTCAAGCGATGCGGTATTTTGCTGGTAGGACTAGGTGGGCCGACACTTATGAAAAAAACTATGAAATGAGAATCGGGAGTCTTCCCTTGTCATTACCCAGAATTCTTTTTGGGCATGAGCGAGGCAACTTGAGAAGCACGAGACTGGCCCTCATCGAATGGCTGAAGCGCGGCCAGAGGAAAAAATTTGTAGCCAGATATTCAGAAGTAGGCCTGGTGTGTGCTGTTAACGTAGATTTTGGATTTCTGAACAAGTTTCTATGATAGGAAATTCGCGCCAAAGTTGTGCTTTCATTTCGGTGTAATTCTCGTGTCAAAGAAACAGTAAAATAATGTAAATAAGAGAATAACGATATTTATATTTGCAGATTACCTGTCCTCTTACTACGAAAGTCAAACTCTACATCTCTATGCAATAAGCGCATTCAAAATGTCCTCATATTACTTTATAAAAGTATGTTAAAAAAAGAAAAGGGTCTTCCTGCTTATATGAAAAATACGTTTTCTCTCCCGTCCTCTTCTTATGCATGATCTTCGCGGAAATTACATTCTGTCCCTCTGTAACCTAGAACAACCAGTTATGGTCTTAGTTCTTTTTTCTTACGTATCAGCTAAGTTGCGGAATGCGCTACCTGATTTTATCCGTACCACTGAGTTTACTGGTTTCAAAAGAGAATCCAGGGCCGCACTTTGTACAGCGGCTTTAATTAATATATCTTTAAATATTATGTATTTGGTTGGTATCTGTATGTGCTATGTATTTTAGCTGTAAATGTAATGTCTCGAAGATATTAGCTCTTGTAGTTATTCTGAAATTCGAGATGAAATAAAGTTTATGCAAGCATGCATGTATGTATGTTACCTTTACCAGGGCGTGGTGCGCACACTTTGTAATCTGCGACTTCAGTGCTTACCATATGGCAGATAAAATGACTTTTCCTTGAATATATAAGCCATCGAATTCTTACGTTAAATTGACAAGGGCGGTTTGGAGCTGTGAGTAGGCGTGGGATTTGTCTCATATGGTTTAGGGGCCGACATATCTCTCCCTCAATGCCGTACCGGGAGGCAAGGTCGGTAGCAGAAAGCAGCAAAGGGCCAACTGCGTCCAAAAGCGGTCGCACGGGCCGAAATCCCGGGATGACTCGTTTGGTACGACGCTCCAGTGCTATGTCTGGAGGTACTGCGTTTTTCTCTCTTGTTCAAACGTTCCGTCCGCGCATGCGTAAATGTTCTGGCTTGCCGATACCTAGCCTACCAGAAAAATTAACATGATGGTTTTTACTAGGAATTGGCATTTGAGTTGATTGTACAGGCATAAACTTAACGTAAGAAACCGTGGGTGCCTGGTCTTCTCGAGACATAGGTGAGACATAGTTTGATGCAGACTGGGAAAAGTGTCCTCTCTATTTCTGAGGTTGGTGCGCTGCATTGTTTCTGAGTTATTTGTCGAATCATTTTACGCAAGGTAACAGAGTTTTGTATGGAGCGCACCAATATGGCGCCCAGAAATCAGCAATAAAAAGAACATTTCTGGAGTTTACTTTAATATGAAAACGCTTACGTTTTGCTCACGAGATAAAATGCGTATGAACACGTCTCCTAATGTAATTGAAACGCTCAAACTGCATGCTGAGATTCACAGGGATAGACTTTATTTTTTAACCAAATAGCTTTGTATCATGGTGTCACGCAAGGTGACAATTCGGAAATTCAAAATGCTCCAGTTATTTCGAAACGAAAGACGTCATGGAACTGGATTCTTGAAAAGAGATTAATTTTTAGGTCTTCTTTAACCTCCTATAGATAAAAGTTGAAAACACCTCTGGACTTTGATTTTGATTTGATGACGTCATTGAGAAAACCATCTTTCCTGCCAACCTCGACGACAAGGGAGGAGAAGAGAGAGAGCCTGGGTTCTATAGGAAACCGTCAGTTTCATCACCAGTCCCTAGTTGCCGGTTATTTTTGAAGGAAAGGTGAATGATGAAAGATTACAGCGCCTTCGGCACTCGAACCATTCCTCGTGTGCGTACACCTTTAAAATCTCACGCTACGCCCCTGGTTGTGTCTGTTTAAATTAAACTATTTATGGAGACAACATCCAGCTTCCAAATCTCTGACTCGAAGTAAGTTTTCCCAGGTTTCATTCCCGTAATTTCCGTTGTTTACAAGGGGTCTTAGCTTTCGTAGTACGAAAACCAAGACTAGGGTCTTAGTAGTACCTTTCGTAATACGAAAGCTAAGACCCTAGTCTCAGTTTCCGTACTACGAAAACTAAGACTCCGCGGGTCTTAGGTCTTAAATGTTAGTTTTAGTAACACCCTTCTGGACACTTTGCCAGAGCGTCGTACCATGACGATGAAACCCAAGCTCCCTTATTCCAGCTGGAGTAACAACCTCTCGCTATCCATCAGATACCATGTCCCCGACGCAACAGGCCTTCCTGTCCTCGAAAGGGTGGTGCCCTAAGGGGAGGTGGGGGAAGGGGGGGGGGGGTACTCTCAGAAAAATTGAATGGGGGTGTGCAGCCCGCCTCCTGAAATCCTTGCCCTATCTCAGACCAAAATCTACGATTTTAGACAGAGGGCGTAATGAGTGCAAGTTAAGAGTTGCTTCAGCTTTGATAAACTCTTGACCGGACCTGCTGTTGAAATGGGGATGGAAATAGTGCTGATCCCAAAACACTGAAGTGGCAATACATCAGATTTAGACGAATTGTTCAACAAAGCTTGTAAAACGAATTCATTTCTTATTAACTGACTGTTATGGGATTTCTTTGTTAGTCCGGAACCATCCAAAAGGATGTAATCTGATAAGGTGAAGGGTAGCCTGCTAGATATCTCTACTTTGGGTTGATTCGTAAAAATACGTTTCGAGGATTTCAATGGCGCCAGAACGCGAAAAGAACTTTTTCGAGTAAACCCACAGTTGAGCCCGCTGGCAGGCTACGCGAAATGGTCCTTTCTGACCAGCTAAACAGTCCCACAATGCCACACACTCGTCTTTCTTAAATTTCTGAACTGCATGGGGAACAGTGAAGCGACGGGATCGTGAAAAGCAAGCCAACACTTCTGACTTTGCGTTGAGTAAGTCGAAAGCTCTAGCTGTGAGTGTCAGACGTACTCAACAGCTCATTGATATAAGGAGTCAAGGCTTTGGAACGAGGTAGCCTCCTAAGCAGACGTTCTTAGGGCTTCTTCACGCGTTCCTCCCCCACTAACGTCTCCTGAAAATGGCCTAGTGTGCTTCTCCTGCTGAAACCACTTCCGTTCGTGGATTACGGACCAGTCAGAGACCGTTCTCCAGTTTTGGGTAAACATGTTATTGGCTATGCACAACACAATTCGTCAATGCTGATTGCTGTTTCTTTTAATAGTGGGCAAACAGCCGTTGAAGGGAAGTGGTTTTTCGTTTCAGTAGACATTCGTGGGGGAGGAACGCGTAACGAAGCCCCAAGAACTTCTGCGTGGAAGACTATGGAACGAGGCTGCTCATCTCATGAGTCTACCTGGGGTTCTCTTCAGAGGTCTCAACAAGGAGGACTGGCAATGAGGTAGGTATTCGCACAAGGACACGATTGGAAACGACAGATAACCACACGTTGACACATCAAGAAATTGTGTTTATTACGAAACTTTCGTCTTCCAATTATTCGTTCCACTTCCTTTAGAAACTATTATTTACTTGTCCAATTATTACTTCTGACCGTTAATAAGAGGAGACTTAACAAATTAAGACGGTGCATGGTCCTGAGGAGTGATTTGACCGCCAAAAAAAAAGACATTAACTCTAAGAAAAACTATTTGTGAGCATGGATGGAAGAAGGATTGAGGTTCAATGACGGCGAATGTTTCATTTCTTCCGGTTGCTTCACTACCCTCGCTTAATTTTTAACAAAAAATTGAGGAAAGTTAACAGAATATAAAAGCAATTAGCATAATTTATCAAAACAATTTTAACTCATTCTAGTCATCATTACAAACAAAAGTAATAACAGAACATTATGCACTTAGTGTCCTTAAAAACCAAAACAGAACTCATTCCTTTGGTCCAACTCCAATAATCACAAAAAAAAAAAATAATAATAATAATCAGAAGTCGAGGGAAATAAATATGGTGGGCACGGAAGCGCGAAAACGAACACATCACGAACTCTACATCGACGAAAGCCAGATTGCAGCGATCAGATCAGCGGTCTCAGCGTTTATCTAGGTTTAGAAGGAGTTGCCTTCCACGCGGGCTGGGAAGCTCCGTTACGTTCGATCTTACCGAGTGACTGCTTTTCCACTAATCTATGAACCAAAAGAATTGACAATATCAGGCCAAACCGTGTGTTTTCTTAAACAACAGCTGCAAACAACGACGCTCAAGAGATCGCCCAACAACCAGTAAAACACGACACACACAATCGTTGTTGTTTCGGAGGTGGTCTGGAGACGTGGGCTTCCACTGCAGTGCTTTAACCTTATACTTATTCCGTTGCTACCAACAGAGGGAAAAAACAAAAGCCCAAGTAAAAGGAAAGTAGTTCAAACCAAGACAACTCTTTCATTTAACGGCAATAATAATATTGTCATGGTACCGTATAGACCTCTTTCATAATGGTGGCCAAATACATTATTCTTTTGTTTTAATGCTAATAAGCCCTACTGACCTCGCTACGACGAGCAAATTTCAAAAGAATATTTGTTTTAAAACGAGGGCAGTAGGTCTAATTAACATAAATACAAAAGAATGTAAAGTTGGTCGCCATTTATGAAAGTGGTCTATGAAACACCCGCAATAGGGAAGATATCGTTGACGTCACCAATTGTCATTAGGGAGCTTACGAAACGACGACGCCGACGGCAACGACGACGCTACAAAACAAATGTTTAGTGAGCAAAAACAATGGCTCTGCACGCTCTGCATGTGCGTTTTACATTTTGGTACATTTTTTTGCCGTCATCTCCTAAATGACGACGTGAAATGACCAAATTCAAGGTTCTGTGGAGGACGTTAGCACATGACGATGAAATTTCAGTTCTCTCTCTACGCTTCCAACTCACTCATACCAGTTTAATTCCTCGACAGTTACTACACATTTTTAACGCGAAACGAAATAACACAGTTTCGTAGTGATATGAATAACGCGAACTCGTTTTTTTAAATGAAGTCCTCGTATACGTCGTCGTCCTCGTTTCGTAAGCTCCCTATTATGGTGCCAACCAGAGCCTCATTGGCTGTCGAAACAAAGGGTCTTTTGTTCCTGTAGTTGGCACATTTGAACAAAAAAAAGCAATGTTCGTAAACAGATATCTTCCATATTGCCGTCTAACGAGATGTACTTATAATAGTGACGTTATTCAAATTCTGGATTAGGATTAGGAAGACCTTAGACAGCAATGGGACAGAACCAAGGTTGCTGACCAGCGGTTTTCGTTAAAACAATGGTTTGCTGGGGGTGCTCATTCTCGCGGGCTCAGAAAGCCTGATTGTGGTCATTGTTATTTAAGGTTTTTCTTAGGATTAACGCAATATAGATGGTTTTCAATCACGTGATGAAACGGCCACAAAACAATGGCAAATTATCGCTCGTGTTTTGCATTATAATAGAGTCAAATTCCCAAAAGAGCTTCTTCTGTATTGTTCTGTGCACCAACATGACTGCTGTGACGTCTGTTGAAAACCATCTATACTGACCGTATTCACAAATGGAGGCTAAGTAATTATTCTTTTGTCTTTATGCTAATCACCCTCACTAGCCTCGTTAGCACGAACAAAATTAAAAAGAACTTTTGCTCCAAAGCGAGGCGAGTGAGGATGATTAACACAAAGACAAAAATATTGTTTCTACTAGAAGATCTTCTTGAGGTTCTTCTTTTAATAAAATTTAATCAAGAACCATCGCATCTGCCGTACGCAAGTCTGACAATTTGGGCTGTTACTCCATCCACAATTTACAGCTGAAAAGCAGCCAGACGGTGAACAGCGAACAATTTTGGCGCTAAAAAGATCGCATAAGGCCACATATCCTGTGTTCTCCGAGAAAACCATGTTTTGTTTACTCCGTTATTCTTGCCATTGCGAACAGAATCAGAAGAATACTACTAGTTATAGCTGTCGCTAAAGTGCCAACGAGCCAAGCTTGCGTGATCTGGCGGCTGCAAACATCACGCGGCGTACTCGTGCGGCACTCTCATTGGTTATCGCTACGGTCAACATTTCATCGCTTTGGTCTACATTACAGCTTTTGGTCTACATTACACTCAAATTTGAAGCGCTTCTGAGATTTCGTCCGCCTAAAAATCTTCTCGCGGCTCTATAAGCTGCCGCCTCGCCAGGCCTTCTGTCTTCAGAAGGCCTGACTCGTTGGCAATAATTGTGCGGAAGACGTTTAAACGGTCTCAGCAATGGAGCAAAGACTTTGATTGCGGGGAACTAAGAACAAGAAACCTGAATGTCTCGTCCAGATCGAAGATTAAAAGCCTGATGTGAGCATGCGTGGGTTCTTCAACCCCGGTACGGTTGAAATATTAACCAGCGCGCTGTGAACACCTTGACCGTCTAAATTTTTGCACGGTAAAGGTGTGGTTGCTGGGATGCGTGGTAACTCAGCTACTATCGTTAGCCATTCTCTTAGAAAATTCGGTAGAAAATTTTCGGTAGAAAATTCGTCCGGTAGCGTGCAAATAGAGCCTTAGCCGATTAGGTCTATGTTAAACGACCTGTTGAAGCGAACCCTCCTGACATTTGGTTCAACAAAGTAGAGCGGTTTTCAAATGAGTGTCGAAAAACCAAAACCAAAGTAATTACTTTAGCCAATCAAAATGGACGGCGACAATCCTCTAAACCAATCAAAACTCGAAGTAATTACTCGTAGCCGACAGAAAACGCGGGAAAATGTGCACGCGTGAGCCATGATTGGTTTTGGTTTCACTTCTGATTGGTTGAAAAAATGGCGCGAGAAATTTGAACCAATCATTGAGTGAAGTAATGCAAAACCAAAGCAATTCACTAATTACTTTCGACACTCAATTGAAAATCGTTCTATTAGACGCATGTTGAAACCGTTTAAACGGTCCTTAACTTTAATAATCAATTAAAAATTCGTGAGACGTGCAACGTAAGTCAATAAAGTGGCGCTCCATCGCTAGTACACGTAAGGAATGTTTTACGAATCCAAGCGTGCACGTCTAGTTTGTTTCTTATTCTACTGGTGAGTTAAATTCGCAAACGTCGTCAGCTGGACTCGGGGTTGGTGGCGCAGATAGAGAATGTTGATCCTACTCTTAGAAACACTCGTCTGAGAACTGACCGAAGTTCCAGTTTATAATCCACCAGTAACATGTTACACAGAGCATGGTGATAGT
>NC_090886.1:6662719-6687719 GCF_036669925.1 Montipora capricornis | reverse complement strand
TAAATCTCCCTAATAACTGAGTTACCAAATACTTACAAAATGTGCAACGCAAGCCGTTCTTCAAACAACATGCGCTTGCAGCACAAACAAGAATGCGTCCCTCCCAACTTACCAGCTTTCATCAGAAACGTTCTCTGCTCGTTGTTGGCGTTGAAAGACTTGGCGAACTTGTGCGACTCCTCCAAACAGTCGACAAACAAAAGCAACTGAGAGGAACTGAGAAACGGGTACATTCCAGTGGAAAGGGTACTCTCGTTTAATGAACTGTCCAAGCGGGCTGTAGACAACTCTCCAGACTATAACAACAAAAAGGGAATTAAATTCAGTTAATGAAAAATAAAAAACCATGGTATTCTAGTACTCAGCATTAACAGCTTCGAAAATAAAATTGAAAAAAAAAAAAGCGCTAGAAGGGTATATAGTGTCCATGAACTCGAGACTGGCGTGATGTTAATCTCCTGCACCGTTTTCAAAAGCCTGGCCGTTGACAACACCATCTACTATTGAAGGGCTCGTTGTACCTATGTGCAAAGATAATGAAGAGAAAACCCAAAGGAACCACGAGGTTTATGCAACTTGAACCTCCTTGAGGTTGCCTGAATACTGAAATATTGAGCAATGGCCATTGGGTGGTGTATACGTAATTCGGCCAATCACAACGGATGAGGATAATCAAATGAGCCAATCGCTGATCACGCAAAGCAAATATACGAAGCCGTCGTTAAGGGCGGGAAAACGCGCGTGGGCAAGCCGACGACATGTTACCCCTGGTTGGCTGAGAGTATGACGCTCAGCTAATCACTAAGCGAATTGATACTAAATCAAATGAATCGCTAAATTACTGTCGCCCGTTCTACAGGCGCAGAGGGTTACAATCTGGAGAGCGTCAGTCTTCTTAAAACTCTCAGAATGAAGAGAGTTGTCCGCCGATAAAAAAACATCCAAAGTTTTACACGTTATTTTTTAAATCTCAGGTGGGATTGATTAACTTCAAGCTTCTCATTTTCTGACATACCTTAGCAGAGGCCAGATTTTCGGCATCTTCACGCCTACTAGTAGCAGGAAAGAACACCACGTTATCAATGGTCTGAATGAGCTCCAGTTGGACAACACAGCGAATCAACAACGACGTAAATAACTCTTCCGGCGTGTCATCTGAAAAGAGGCAATGTTACGCCAATCAGTACGAATCAGCCGAGTTCATTTGGCTTAGGATATAGGGGCGACGGTTAAATTTATTGGGAGTTTAAGATTTGGGAACGTTGTCTAAAAATATTATTTCCAGATATTTTAATAATTTTGCGATTACTCCAAGTTGCTCGGCATGGAAAATGTGTGTCCACGTTCCAAGAATAAAATTAGGGAGCTTACGAAACGAAGACGACGACAGCTACGAGGACTTCATTTAAAAATACGAGTTCGCGTTAAAAATGTGTAGTAACTATCGAGGAATTAAACTTGTATGAGTGGGTTCGAAGCGTAGAGAGAGAACTGAAAATTCATCGTCTTGTGCTAACGTCCTCCACAGAACCTTGAATTTGGTCATTTCACGTCGTCATTTAGGAGATGACGGCAAAGAAATGTACCAAAAATGCAAAACGCACGTGTAGGGCGTGCAGAGCCATTGTTTTTGCTCATTAAACCTATTGTTTTGTAGCGTCGTCGTTGCCGTCGGCGTCGTCGTTTCGTAAGCTCTCTATAAGGGACCTTACGATAGGACGACGACGACGGCTACGAGAACGCCACAAAATAATGGGCTGCAATAAATTAACAAAAACAAAGGCTCTGCACGCCCTGCACGTGCGTTTTGCATTTTTGGTACATTTCTTTGCCGTCCGAGTCCTGATAACGACGTGAATTGACTAAATTTGAAGTTGTGAAGAGGACGTGAAAACCTGACGAAATATTTTTAGTTTTCTTCCCAATCAATCATACCGTTCATGCCAATTTTATTCCCGCAATGTTGATGAACACTTTTCATTCCGAACGACTTGGAGTTATCACGAAGTTATTACAATAACGGGAATAATATTTTTAGACAACGTTCTCCTTGGCGTCGCCGTCCTTTCGTAAGCACGGACGACGGCTCCGGCTACGAGAACGTCGTCTAAAAATGTTATTTTCCGTTACTGTAATACTTTTGCGATTACTCCAAGTCGCTCGGCTTGGAAAGTGCCAGTCCAAGAATAACATTGGTAAGAACAGTGTGGACATTAATTAAGGGAGAAAATTTAAAATTTATCGTCAGGTGCTTCACGTCGTTAGGGAGCTTAAGCAACGACAACGGCGACGGCGACGGCAACGAGAACGTCACAAATTTGCATATTTAGTAGGCAAAAACAATAGCTTTGCACGCCCTGCACGTGTGTTTTTTACTTTTGTCCATTTCTTTGCGTCGTCAGCAAAACTACAACGTGAAATAGCCAAATTTGAGGTTTTATGGACAACGTCATTACTTGAGGATAAATTTTCATTTTCTGCCCTTAATTGAGCGCCGTTCCTACCAGCGTCATTTTTGAGGAACTACCACACCCCCGTCACATTAAAAAAGTTGAAATAGTAACGAAGCGATTACAATAACGCGAATTTATATTTTGAGATGACGTTCTCGTTGCCGTCGCCGTTGTCGTTGCTTAAGCTCCCTGTTGTGAGGACGAGAACGGCAAAGGAATGTATCAAAATGAAAAACGCACAATCATTGATTGCCACATGATCCAAAAATACTCCAGCTCCCGCTGCTTTTCCACAGGAGCACTCAGATTTTAACGGAGAAGGCTCGAGTGATTACCGATAAATAAGTCTCTCCAAGCTGGTTTTTGAACCTAGAAAACGCGACTCCCGGTCAACTTTGTCAAGACAAGAACACCTTTACTCACAGTGGTGGGGTAAGCCTTCTGTCGGATCTGGTCTAACTGTCGGTGGTAATATGTTCCGATTGGGAGGTTCTTTTTCTTGAACCTCCAGAGCATCTTCAGCGGTTTCGGTTTTCTTCTGTTCTCTGATGTAAGCCTCAGTTGCCCACTCATCGGCATCTGTAAGTTAATTAAAAATTCCAAAAAGAATACTATAGACAAGCCTAAAAGAGGAGCTCCCGTATTACTTATTCTTTCAAAACATTAACCTGGCTTAAGGTTGCGATCCAATCGAAAACCAGTACCTGGTCAGCGGTCAACTTAAAAAAAACCCCAGCTGACCTCGAGGAGCTTGATCACGTGATATCGGTCACCGGATACCTTGTTTTGACAGGTGTCAATTAACCTTAACATGGATGTCCAGTATCAAAGATGTTCCCGCAAGAAACGTGGGTTGTAGCACAGTTTCACATTAGCATACATGGCGGGGTGGACGTACGCAAGGTCTTACGGTCCTAAAACCAAACTTTCTCGCACAGACGGGTTGCCATATTTTCTTACCAATGGTGCTCCGCGCGCGCGCCTTTGCGGAGCTCCGCTATTAATTTTAACTAACACCAAAAAAACGCAAAATGGAATGAACTGATAACAACAGACGAGGTACGAGGGCTAAGCAAAGGCTCGAAACGCGAGTTTTCACATTTCTCCACGGTGGTCAATTTACAATATCAACCAAGTTGCGAAAAAACCCATTTTTGTGTTTCACTTGAACCCCACCGACGCAGCACCAAAGTTTCTTTACAAACTAAACCCCCTTTAAGCATGTGTACAGTAGCTTTGTTTTCCAAGGAAAAGTGTAAAGTCAGCGCGTAAAGGAGAGGATTTTGTGCTAACCTTCTTCTTCTAAACGAGGGACAATGTCGTGTTCTGGTCTGACGTCTATGTCGACAGATTTCTGTGGAAAGAAATGGTACGCAACAACAAGCTCAGGAAAGTTGCAATCAATTAGTATGGGTAATCAAATGGTGACGATTGAAATAAGGGAATAAGTTCAAGTGCGTTTTGTCCAAAATCAAATAATTTGCCGAGTCTTTAAGCCAATTGTACAGAACAGCTTGCGTAAGGCATTACTTCATCGTATGACTTCCCGGTGATCGATTATTTTGTCAAGAAATGAAGAACATCAAACATTTTTCTGATCACACTTTTCAGTTCTCAATTTAGAGATATAGACCTACGCGCTCGGGTCAAACATTACAGTGGAAAACATAGGTCGTTAAGTACACACTTTGACCCGGCACTGAGGTGCAAAATAGGATATTCAATCTGAGGTCGTATTGCAATCCGAGTAACTAAAGGCAAGAAAGTTGTCATCCAAACATATCTTAATCGTCAAGTTCCAACGACCCTCCTATCGCTCGATGCTGCAGTTTCCAAACCAATATTCTAATGTTGATACGGGTTCAATTCCTGAAACAAAGACTTTTTCCCGAACATGTTCGCGTCACTGATAATTGCTTGATTTTTAAATGAAATGCCCATTTTCAGAATATACCGGTATCCAGATAAAAGCTGAAAATTCCAGAAGAGCTCGCCCTTGAGATCCTCTCTTGCATATGCTTAATTACGATCTTTCGGAAAAGCAGACTTACACTGTCGAAGGAAGGCTGACGCTCTGGACTTCGCACAGGACTACCAGGGGTGTGCGTGGGTGTCGACTGAGGAGTGGGTGTCCCTGAGCTTTCAACGTCTGGTCTCCATGTCAGTAGCTCGCTTGGTACAGTGGAAGTGAATATGTCTTTGATGCACCGACACGCCCTCTGCCACATTTCAGGGGAGAACTGGGATCCATTAGAAACCACTAGGTTTTCCAGGCAGTTGGTACCAGACCTCGCAAGCTGCTCGTTATCTGGAGGCAAAAATGAAAGCCAAAAAGACTACTAAGCCTTATGAGACCTACAAGCGTACAGAGAGCGGTTTTCAATCGAAAGTAATCCTAGTTTAGTTCTATAACCTGAAAATTATGTGCTGAGCATCTGCCGGTTTTTGGAGAAAAAGCTGAGACTGGGGACGTCCGTTCCATTTTTCTTGCGGTGCACGAGTTATCAAGAAAACTTGAATAAATCTCCTCTTTAAAACCGTTCTATCGACAATCGTTACTATCCTTCAAGTATCCAGCCAGAAAAGCAACTTTTGGTATTACCCCTTTTTCTATAATTTTGTATTGTACGACCGCCCGCGGGAAACCGGCCACTTATTGCATCCATTTTCCGCACACTCGACTGTACAACACTTCCCGATGCTTATTGATTGCTGCATTTGACCTTCCCTTCCCACAACGCCCTTCTACGTTTTCCCTTGCTAATGAACTGGGGACTGTACCTTGTTGAACACACCACAGCAAATGTGAAAACATGTCCTCCAGAAGCACATCAGACAGAACTTCAAAATACTGTGTGAACACGTCAACAACGGCGTATAGGGCGTGGTTACATGTGGTTGTCATCCACTCTGACTTCTGCAGAAATAATTTAGGAAGAAATTGTAATGGTCAGTTTAGAAACTGCCGTGAAGCCTTTCCAAAAATCCCGAAAAAACGCTTCAGGATACTTAAGGACGCTTCTTTTTTCCCTCTGTTCCTACCCCTCACATACAATCACGTCCTCATAAGAGGCGAAGCAACTTGGGCGTATGGGTATGACATCAATCATGGATGCATGCAGAGCTTGGTGGAAGCGTGTGTGGTCAACAAAACATTAAAAGTCTGTCGGTAATATTTTTACGACTGAGGACAAATCCAAGAATTTGAACCTAGGGTATCCACTCTTAACTTAGACCACACACCACTGTCATTCCCCTCCCACCCCCTCCACAAAAACAAAAAAAAAACCCATTCCAGTTTTCAATAGAGGGAGAGCTCACCTCGGACCAGTCCACTTGTTGATCGGGCAGCTTCATATTGTCAAAAATCCTAAACACAACTCTGAATACATCCCTCCACCAGTGTTGTTGGAATGTGTGTCCGTAACTCTTCATTATCTCAAACATCACCGTTAAACCCCTAAGAGGAGACAATAGTACACTAAGCAATCAAAGAATGAAAATGGAAACAACACATGCGGAATTGATGGTTTGAATCTGATGTCATGGCGGCCATGTTGGAAATCAAGAACAATCACCCGTCTCTCCGCTGGGAACTAAACTTTATTATCATGCAACTTCAGCGAAAATAAATCGTATTGTAAGGGCCTTTTGCAACAAACGATCACATGGTAAAAAATCCGCCATGCTGGAGGGCAAGCTCATTATTATTCCCCCACTGAAACATTAAAACAAAGAGACCTGAACTAGTCAAGCTTGACTTGCCTTTGTTTTAATGTCTCAGTGGGGGAATAATAATGAGCTTGCCCTCCAGAATGGCGGATTTTGTACCATGTGATCATTTGTTGCAAAAGGCCTACTGTCATCCAACATGGCCGCAGTGTCACGTGGGTGCAAACCAAAAATGGCTCTTATTTTCGAAGCTACAAAGTTCCACAAGGGCCACAAAATCAAGTCCAAAAAATACACGGATGGAGAAAACAAGGGTACGAACATGTTTATTACACCTAGTGATAATGTGACCAAGTAAGAAATCCCACCAAGAAATTAAGCCGGTCCGGCCTCTTAATAGACCAATTTCAATATATTAAAATTCAGTCCTAAACAAAAGGCGTCATCTCGAGGCTCCGGGGAATAAATGTAAGGATTTGTATGAGTTTATTCCCCAGAGCCTAGAGATGATGCCTTTTGTTTAGGACTGAATTTTAATATATCGAAATTGGTCTATTAGCCCACCATAACCTGTGATTGTATTTCAAACATAAGAACTTTAAAATGGGCATCGTCAAATCAAAACACTAACAGGTACTTTGGAAAGGGTGGGGTTGGGGAGGGGCTCCGAGGTCCAAAAAGAGAGAACGTAAGAAAAAGGGAATTTTCCGGTCGAAGGTGGGGTGGGGTGGGGGACTAGAGCGTCTAATACGATGTGACTGAATTTTAATCTACAGGGTACAATGCAGGGCTGGGAAGCGGTGAATCCCTATGTGAACAAGGGTACAAAGTATAATTATCTCGAAGAGATTTCTTTACCTATGATGAATCGGGCATACTCGGAACAAAACGTCGAACCTACGGCCAGCCGATTACCATATTGCTGTTACATAACATGAGCGGGAAGACCCCCGCGGTTTGATCAAGATTATTTCTTATTTTATGCGAGTCGCAAGTCACATTTACATCGTTGCGGAAGAAATAATATTGCGTTAAATTAAATATGAAAAAATAATTGAATAACATAAATTCTACCACAACTGCTTGTAATCTCGCAATCTGATTGGCTAATTAGCCGTTGTCGATAAGAGTTTAGACAACACTGCTCGCGTCATTTAGGGAAGTCAACCAATCAAATTGCGAGAAAGTTTAGACAACGCCTGCTCTTTCTTTGTGTCACGACCATGGTCACGCTCCGAAGTAAAAATCAATGTTGAATATGGAGCGTTTTCACTCACGTGACCAGCAGCCCTATTGGATTACTGAAACAAAAGAAAGTGTTCGCATAAAAATAGAGTTCAAATCCCAGAGGATAAGTTTTGTACACCGTCATGGCCGCCATTTCTTTGTTTTGGAACACCAACATGGCCGCCGTGACGTCAAGTGAAAACGCTCTATGGTGGTAAAATTTGTTGTGGTCGGCGCACAACATTTTGACCACTGTGATGACAAATACCGTTGTCGATAAGAGTACGGACCACGCACATACCTGGTTCGGACGTCCAGTTTACATCTGTTTATAATACAAGAGAGTTCAAAGAGAACTGGGAACCAGCCTTTGACCCAGACCTTATCGGCTTCTGGAATGCAGCCATCCTCGCTACTGTGTTCTCTGAACATCTATTACATTAAAATAGTTTGTTAGTCAACTTGCTTGCCATTGCTATACTCGGAAAAGTGTGGCACGCTTTCAGACCCTTTTCAGGATTGTCTCAACAATTTTAGCAACTTTGTTATCTAGGAATCGACCCTATGAATGGCGTTTCCTTTCTTAGAAGTATTATCTGTTATAGCCTCGAATCATGACGGAAATGTTTTTAAGTGTTTATCGCGGTTAATGGGGTCGACTTAGGGGATACTTACATGACACCGGTACGAACTCAGACTGGTATGAAATTTTTGCGGCCGATTACATGAACCCGGGAGGAAATGTTTGGTGCCTGGTTTCGGGACGATAAGATATCTGTTGTCCAATAAATACATCGCTGACCCAAAAGCATACAGGCATGAAATTTCTGGAACAGGTCTGAGATTTGCTGTCACTTACACGAGACCGATGCGAACTAAGACCGGGCCGGTCTCATGTAAACGCAAAAGAACAAAAATGTATGGGGGCCGATAAGAATACATGCCGGTCTGAGTTCGTCCAGGTCTCATGTAAATAACCCCTTTTATTATATGACTAGCTCTGGCAGCGGGCAAGATGAACCAAATCCCGCGCTGTGATTGGCTACCCTGTGATTTTATCCCATATAATAAATCCTTTATTCACTTCGTCTCGGTCCATAACCACGCAAAAAAAGAACTTGGCCAATATCCAGCCATCTTGACCTCACGCTTGGTCAATAACCCATATATATTAACAAGTTGCATAGATGCCTGAAAAATCCAAGCTAAAACAATGACCTCTTTCGGGATTCAACAGAAAGTAGCAAATTGATCAACTCTTAGTTTGTTGGACGGCTTAATTATAGAAGAGCAGAGATGCCGCGTGGACATGGGTTCAAGTTCCTTTAAAGACTGGGTTTTGAAGGTTTTCTTGCAACTGCTCATGTCGCGTCAACATAGCGCACCTAAACTGAAACACTTCTTCGTTGCTAAGACAAAGTTTTCCACTTACAATCAACATATTTTACCACTTTCGCCTCAAAAGTATTTTCCTTTTTGTGATACAGACGGTAAGTTAACAAAACCCGCTGTCATTCGACCCATTATCGAGATAATCAAGGGACTTTAAGATCTACGACGCCGACGTCGACGAAAACGTTTTTCATCCGATGAACTTGTTGTTTTGTGGCGTTATGGTTGTTAAAGTCGCCGTCGTCGTTTCCGCTTAAGCTCCAGAATGAGAGGCACGGGTGTATTCCGAAGGTGATGTCAAAGACTCTTTTCCACTTGTGTTGCATCTCAAACCAGATTGAAGGTCTCAGTGAACGTGATCATCCCAGTTATCAAGCAACTTGGAGAGTTCCGAAAGAAGGCTTAGGAAATATCACATACCGGTATTCTTTCTATCAAAACAGTTTGGCTAATGAAGAAGACAACTCATGCACGTTACTCGTAGCTCTGGCGCGGGTTGCTCGAAGTATGGTTAGTGCTAACCAGCGTTAAATACCACGGAAACCTATAGGTTTTGATACCTCTTAACCAACGGTTGGCGCCAACCGGCCCCTGTTTGTTAAATTTCACGGCATGTGTGCAGCACAAAATGCTATTTATTGGGACGGTATGATATTCGTGCTTTGGGTGAAAAGATTTCCTTTGAAAAAATTCGTATCCTAACGAAAAAACCTTTCCTCATTTTTCAGGCAGTCATGCTACAACAAGTTGCAAAAATAGTGGAGACACTTCACCTTCATGGGGCGTTATCAATGTACCTATTATCTCTCACACTGCAGCCCCCCTCCCCCCCCCCCCCCCCCCCTTATCAGTGTTGCTAGCAATACAAAAAAATATTGAAAACTTAAACAGTCAACATTGAAAGGGGGAGAGGGGAGGGGAAGTGGGAAAGGTTTAAATTCTAGATACGGCGAGTATTGGAAGCTAGAAAAAGTGTTTTTTAATGGAAGTGTCTCAACAATTTTGCAACTTGTTGTAGCGACATTGTTCGCGTGTCCGGGCAAACCAACTAGCCAGCCCGCACCACTGTCGCATGCTTCCAAAATAAATCCTATCTCTTACCTCTGGGTTTTCGTAAACATATTTAGCACAGTTTCTGATCAGTCTAATGGCCTCCATGCTGGTGTCTGGAAATGACGCGTTGCAGGCAAACTCCGACAGACATTTCACAGCATCTTGGAATGAGTCGATGGTGGCGTGGAAGAACTTCTCGAATATGGTGGCTGGCGAAAGAAGCAGATCGTTTATTCGAACGCTTTCAAATTTATCTCGAAGTAATTATTTAATTGTTTGTTTCATAGCAATCTATTCAACACCTCAAAATCTCCGCTGTCAACAGTGAGACGACATTTACACAATCAAATCGTAGCAAGCGTTCCATCATATTTTTGGTAAACCTGTGTCTGTATAACACTAAGTTGACTCTACTTGCTTCAGGGGTGTTTTTGCTTAAAGTGCTACTGAAACTAATTTTTAGAGTCAGTTTTGTGGTCAAAATTGTTGATGTAAAGGGGCTAGGTCACGCTATTTTAGGTAAATTTGTTTAATTTTGTTAATTATGAGCTCTAAACGTCAAATTGGCAGAGCAAGAGTCTTTCATTTGCAGAATCACGGCCACATAACAACTGAGAATGATTTTCCAGCTGTGTAAATGACATTTTGATATAGACTGATATAAATTTGAAATAATGTGGGCCGACGTTTTTCAAATTTGCCCAAATTCAATCCATTTCAATCCTCTCCAGTTTTGTCCATACATGTCCCTTCTTGGCTTCCCTGTGTTTTCTATAGTTTTGAACAGTTATTTTGATATTTTAGTTAATTCCATGACCATGAAATTGCGTAAAATTGCGTGACCTAACCCTTTAAGGGTGGCTAGAACCATGGGCTACTTCGTTTTTGTGATAGAAAGTAAAAATCAGTCTTTTTTGGAGTTGAACAGTATTTTTTTTCCTCGAAACATGTACGGGGACTGGGACCTAATGCGCAGAACATAAGGTAGACGTTTGGACGGCTGCCACTTCGCGCAAGTTTCTGAACAAAACGAATCAACTTTTCTCTATAAGCTTCGTTCATAGGGAAAATATGCATTGAAATACCCTCGGTTCCTGAGTTGGTCTTACAACTAAAGGCCTGGTTAAACGCTTGCAACATTTCAACGCAACCTCTTACAACATTGTTGCATGATGTTGCGACATGTGTTGAACGGAGTGGCCAAACGCACGCAACATTTTCATCATTTTCTACGCAACACGTCAATGTTCATTTGCCCCAGGCCCCTGGCACGCAAGAAGTGGACCTAACGCGCATGCCCTAGGGCAACAATGTTGCGTGAACGTGACCAAACGAGTACAACATCATGAAACATCCAAAATGTTTGCATACTTTATTTCTATGCAGAAATTACACACGTAAATGTTTGGTTTCAGTAACACTTTAAGACAAACCTTCTTAGTCTTTTTCAGACAGTACCTGTAGTTTGAAAAGCAAGCTCCACTATCCCCTCATCTTCATCAGAGGCCGCTAAATGAAACACCGAGAAAACATTCTTCCAACCCGACTTGATATTGTGAGCCTGCGAGTGAACCATTTGGGCAACGCAGCGGACTACCATATCACGAATCGTAGCAGATCTAAAGCAGACGTAAAAACAATGGCGTTTATACAACCGATTTACCTTGCAATGATCTCTGTAGTAACACCATATCTTACAAGGACATCGAAAATTCAAACAACGCTTTCTAAGTATGAGTGAAAGCAGGAAGATAACTGTCAAAGTTTCGTAAAAGAATAGACCTCTTTCAAAATGGCGGCCAAATAAGCCTTTCTAGCCTCGCTACGACGAGCAAATTTCAAAGAATTTTTGTTTCAAAACGAGGGCAGTAGGTGCAATTAACAAAAGTACAAAACAATGTAAACAATAAATCGCACAAAAAGGCACATTTATAGAAAAGTCTCCAAGATTGTATTACTGCGAAAGTGTAAATTTTACTTCGGTTAACGTTGTTACATTTCGCAATGCATATTACCAACAAGTGACATTTTTCCACTATCTGTTTGACTACTGAGTGTGCATTAAGGGTTACTGTTTACCACCACTTACCTATTTTTCTTGACAATATATTCAAATGGTCTAAGAAAATCCTTTTGAAAGCGAAAGTTGGGCAACTCTCCCTTCTCCAAAAACTTCATGGCGAGTTGGCGCAAGGAGTCCACGCAGAAAAACGCCACATCTTCATTTGGATTACAACCACACTGTAACAGAAAATTTACATAAATGACTGTGCTTGTCTTTGTCTTCGAAAAACAAACACAATAAGGCTTTCAATTCTCGGGAAAACATCCCCGCTTTCGTTTTGCACAACATGTTCGTAGCACAGGAAAAGTAAACATATGTAACTTGGGAACTTGAAGCAACGACAACGGCGACGGCAACGAGAAGGTCACAAATTTGCATATTAAGCGAGCAAAACGATAGTTTTGCCGTCGTCAGCAAAACAACAACGTGAAATAGCCAAATCTGAGGTTTTTTGAAGAACGTCAGCTCTTTTAGATAACTTTTTATTTTGTCCTCTAAATAAAGCGCTGTTCCGACCAGTGTCAATTTTGAGGAACTACCACACCCTTGTCATATTAAAAAGGTTGTAATAGTCACGAAGTGACTACAACAACGCGAATTTATATTGTGATATGACGTTCTCGTTGCCGTCGTCGTAGTCTTTGCTTAAGTTCACTAATATGTACTTAATTGGTGGCTTCCCTTAGCAACAAATTATCAAAAAAAAAAAAAAAACAACAAGGATTGTAATTGGTGAGCAGCAGATCAGTGACTTGATTTGATTACACGTGATTTCCCGCGCTTGGCGCCAGTTTCGCGCATTTTCTTTTCGCTATGATTGGCTAAATTCAAAGTGTAAATACAACCTTTCAATAAATCGGAAAGCTCGACGCCTGCTCGGGGCACTCGGTTTTTTTCCGATGATGCCCGAGTCACTGTTCATAAATTCATCTCTTTACACGGTACCTTGTTAAAGTGATCTCCCAGCACAGCCCATATTCTACTCCATTCCAATCGGATCCGGTTCATGTTGTAGTAAGATATTTCAACTATTTTCTGTAAACTGAACATCCGCGGATGAGTTGGGTTTGCAAGTTCATCAGATGAAATGGCGCCTAAAGCTTGCACGAAATCCACTGCGGAGAAGAGAACAATGCTAAATTACGATACAAAGGTCAATACAGTGCAACAAATGTAGATAAAATTCGGGAAATTTTAACGTCCTATTTCATGAAAATTAGGGCATAAAGGCCAGAAGTTGAAGTCTAATGCAAATGACTTGAGCGGCAACTTTTTAAAAATAAATGCTTTAAAACACTACTGTTTTTCATAACGTAAAACTTCGAAACGCCGGTCTTACCAATTGAATCTCCATCAAGTTTTGTGGATCCCGTAAATATTCTGATAATGAAAAAAAAGAAAGAATTACAACAAATTTCTGGCGTTAAAAGCGTACCTCTATGCTTTTTGAGGCATACTTATATAATCTAAAGGCGTTTAAAAAGGCCTTTACCTGTCTACAGCTACCACAACACTTTGCGAACTTGTCTCTCCGACTGTTTCTTGAATGTAAGCAATTTTCTTGGGATCTGAAGTTACAATTTGAAGGAAGAATAACGAAAAACTATCTGCAAGGTCTTAACATTCACATGAAAAGTACTAATACAGAGTACCGAGCATTTTAACTGCATAAGCGCCAAGGGAACACTTGTGGTCATGGGAGTATCCTCCATCTAGGACTTAGCTACTTCTAGTGGGATCACCTGGGGCCCGTTTCTCGAAAGTCCCGAAAAGTTTACGGGCCATTTTCGGGTGTCACAATTCCCTCTGTATCTCAAGTACGGAGAGGATTTAAGTCGTCAAATTTCACAGTCAGTTTGCTTTTCGCTTTCTTGAAAACATGTTAAAAGATCGGCTTTCCAAAATAAGCGGTTCGCATTTTCACAAATGGCTTTTCTGGCCCGAAAAGTTTTCGGGACTTTCGAGAAACGGGCCCCTGGGGCCTGTTTCTCGAAAGTCCCGAAAACTTTTCGGGCCCGAAAAGTCATTTGTGAAACTGCCAACCGCTTGTTTTGGGAAGCCGATCTTTTGACATGTTTTCAAGATAACAAAAAGAAAAATAACTGTGAAGTTTAACGACTTAAAACCTCTCCGTTCTTGAGATACAAAGGGAATTGTGACACCCGAAAATGGCCCGTAAAGTTTCGGGACTTTCGAGAAACGGGCCCCTGGACACGAAAGATACCTAACCTAGACTAAACAAATTTTCTTTCTACCCGGCTTTTGTGAGATGTAATGCTGGATTCTCCAAGAAATGCAAAAAGGGATTTGCAACATACCGTTAACCAGTTCGTGAGCTTGTGAGGATGCTAGTCCGGCCGTACTGATAGACACGGGGGTAGATGAACCTAGCCCCGCCCCTCCTGTGGGCCCCATAGTCTTCACTCCGGTACCAATGAGCTGAGCTAGCTCTAGCTGAGATATACACTTGAGAATCTAAAATAAAACCACTGATCAACGTTTTTGTTTTAATGTTGGTATGCCCTTTAGGGGAAGTGGTTTTCAAGAAGGCGACATTTCTTTTCCCAGGCCGCCATTTTGTATGACAGTGTGTTAAGAATTGGAACCCAAGCCCCTCAGTGATATTCACTTTAAGGTCCGGTTTACTAAGGAAGAGATTTACTTACTGACGATTGGAAAAAAAAAACAAATCAAGCATTTAAGGTATCTCCGAATATGCCCCAGTAATTATCAGTTCACTGACCTCTTTAATGTATGGGTTTTGCTACGAATCACGAGGTTTGTAAACAGGTGTTGCTTCAGAAGGGGAATATGGTTAATCGTGTTGGTAGACCGAAGGATTTAACAAGAACATAGGGATTCCTGCAGCATGAGCAAGGTACTATTCAACATGAGCAGACCTTGGGCGCTTTATTTAATATGGGAGGCAGCGTGGCCCAATGGTTAGGGCGCTTGCCTGGAGATCCGGAGATCCCAAGTTCAAGACCCACTCTGACCACTCGTTGAATTTGTTCCCTGGTTCAACTTCCCAGCTGCACTTAAAAATAGCCAACTGGTCGGTCTCCTTCCCAGCTGGGATTCTTAACAGTAATTGTTGTTCTGTTTCGTCGTTTCGTTAACTGTGTTTCATTGGCCCTGAAAAGCCCTTATGGGGAGCGGTCAATTAGAATGTATTGTATTGTATTGTGCTTGAACTCGCTTTAAGTAAGACAAAAACATCCCATTCTCCAGGATGGGTTAAATTATAAGGAGGCTCATTCTAATTTTCATGGAGATTACCTCATGCCACGCCCTTCCGAGGTAGTTCCCATCGGTCTGTGCAACAGTTATGAGTGTCTTTATCGTGTCGATGTTCTTAGTTTTGATTTCATGAAGTCCGGCTGTGGCTGTCAGAAGAGTGAATCGCGAAAGAGCTTGCACGAAACTGTCACGTTCAAGCTGAAATGAAATGTTAAAAAAAAAAGATGTTAGAAATGTTTTTAAAAAGAAGGGATTCTTCCAACTTGTATGGAAGCCGTTTTCAATTGATTGTTGCTCTTTGACCAATCACAGCAGACACAGACAATAAGAACGAACCAATTGTAACGCAAAGAAAATTCAGACAGTGCCTGGCGCCAGTTCCCTTCAAGGGAATCACCACTCCAACAAAACAAAATAAATTTTTAATCACGAGAAATAACCCCTACAGTCAAATTTGTTGACGTTTTTTCAAAGATAGCGTTTGCATCACAAATAAATAATTTTCAAAATCGCCTATTTTTGCTTTGCTTTGAGGTTATTTTCTACAGAAAATAATCGTCCCTTGGTCTTGCAAGGGAGCCACTTGGACACAAAAATGTGATTTACATACCTTCATAAAACTGCTTTAAAACATAACTGACAAAAATCGGTTTATGAATCAGTTTTTAACTTAAATCAAAACTAACTCCATTGTCTTGTTTTGGAAATACGTTTTCGGTATAGCATTCGAGTGGAGTGGTGTCTTTTTTAAAATCAATATTGTGTTTTGTACGATTCATAGACGACTACCACTCCCTGCAAACCTTAAGAGAAGAAATGCTTCCATACCTGCATTCCGAAGATGCAACCGATTCTGATTGCACAGCGAATGCCATCCAAGCACAGGGATGCAACTTGCTGGTCATCACAGTGTTGTAAATTCACGCTGAAGGCAGCCAAGAACGGACTCCAAGTTACCTGTAAGAACAATTTAATAAATGTAGAGGAATGAAAAATAAACAACGCAAGCTACTATTCGATAATTATTTCCAAAATATGCCGAGCAAGTTTTCTTGTACCTTGACATCGAACTGTTTTATTCATTAAAAAAAACTACCTCTCCAGCCTTCGTGCAGAGAGACAGGGCTAAGGTTAACACTGTGACCTGCGCAAGGGGCAACGACTTGCAAAACTTTTACACTCCCAATTCCCTTCCAAGAGATAACCAACATACCTTGAACATGGGTCTGATGTGTTCCACGTGTGTCGCAGAGGTAAATGTGGTTTGAATTTGACTGACTCCTTCAATCAGGGTTTTTGCTGTCTGAGCCATCTGTTCCATTTCTTGGTAATACAAAAGTCTCCTTTGCTTTTCATTCTGAAGGTCTAAAAGAGAAAAAGCATGGTATGTTTGATGATCTTCTGATTAACCAACGGTCTCACTGTTCGTCAGGCTTTTGGTCGGTTCACGGTCAGTAATGGCCGAACAAATAAACAATTCAAACTTCAACATTTAACCGACAGAAGTTTCCATCGAGTACAGGTAAACATTAGAGACTTCAAAAAACTCGTGCTCGGACAAAACTAAGTGCGCACGCGCCACACAGATGCACAGGACAACCAACATCTTCGGAACACTCTGCGATGAAGATGCAACAATCTACGTATAAGGCTGCACTGTGACATTATCTGTTTATTACCTAACATCTCAAAGAGTTGCTGCGCTCAATGACTGCTGATGGCTCAGTTGGTTGAGCAACGGGCTGTCACGCGGTAGGTCGCGGGTTCGAACCCCGCCGGGCTCGATCAACACTCAGGATCTTAAAATAACTGAGGAGAAAGTGCTGCCTTTGTAATTACATCTGCAAATGGTTACACTTTCAAGTCTTCTCGGATAAGGACTATAAAAACCGTAGGCCCCGTCTCACAAATATATTCTATGTTCATAAGTTCCCTGTGGGACGTTAAAGAACCCACACCCTATTCGAGAAGAGTAGGGGATGGAGTCCCCAGTGTTGTGGCTGTCCTGTTCGCTCCAGCAGAAGTGACCAGCTTAGCAGTGATGTCTCTAAAAAGGCTTATGGTGCATGAGGCCACCAAAGCAGAAACAGCCGTAAGTCAAAAAGGGACTTTGCCGAGTGCTAAAACATGAAGATGTAGATATATTTTTTTCGGAGGAAAGAAATATCAGTGAAATTATGTTACTTACACATGGTGCTGTATCTGTTTGCATTCTTTGGTGCACTTCTCATTTTAATTTCATTCTGTGAGATCTCGTCGTATATGGACTCAAGATATTCCCGTGGTAAATCTCTGCTGTCATTAATCCCCTTGTTCATTGTAATGTACTGTTCTTTGGTTATTTTTCTCTTCACCTGCAGAAATGAAAAACGGTTGATACGAAGTCTTAAAAAGCTACGTTCGCTTTTCCTTCAAAATTTTAAAGAGTGTTTGCTTATAAATGGAACAGCAGAAGATACTTCAAGTGAAAAGTTCTTTATCTAATTCATGGTCCACTATAATAAAATCTTGAGAGAGCTCGGCTGTGTGTAAACAAGACTGATTTGCCAGGAAGCACTGGAGTTTCTGGATTTTAGACAATTAAACTTATGTCTTGCATAGTTCATACACTGTGTTCTTAATTAAATGAGTCTTTGAGGTCATATCTCTTCGATCCAGATCAGATATTGTCTTGTTTTCAAAAAAAACTACAGAGAAACTACCAACTGCTTAAATGCAATTTAAGTGAGTAAACAACTAAGAGCGACTGTGGTCAGTTGTTGTCAGTGGTTTTGTTATATTTGCGCATGCTTAGGGTTGCAGAGCTTATTTATCGGTGTGGCGGGAAGAAGGAGCATTTTGTGAGGAGAGCTTAGCGGTTTTCCCTTTCCTTCACTCCTTTCTACTGTTGATCAATGTGACGGGTGCCTATGTTCTCTGCTGCGTTGGGGCTCACGGCTGGGTTGTCAGGTTTTGCTAGCCATGGGTGCAGTCTCCATCTTGGAGCTGGCTGCCAAAAGTGGAAGCTCCAGGATGTCTCAGGCACCCATCCTCCACTTAGCGACGCAGTTGTTAAACAATAATAAGATTAAATTCTCAACCTCGGATAACGCATTTTGCGTGCTCTGATTGGTTCACTCAATCTCGGTTATCAGCTCATATACCTTAGGTTGACTTTAAATATATGGTAAATGATTGCGCTAAGCGTTGCTAAGCTAAAAATTTCTTCCCGGGGAAAGCGAACTTTCTCTCTGAATAAAGCAAAGATAGAAAAAAAACTTTTTTGTGGAAGGATTGGATCAATTCCGACGTTTTGAAGTACGCGAAAGGTAACAAATGTTTTTGTGATGAGCCTACGTCTGTCTGACCACAAGGTATTGCACAACATCGCATTTTCATCAAGTTTTTCGATTTCGCTCGGGTTTTCTCGCTTCCTTCGCACGTAATTCTTACTTCCAAATTTTTGGAGTTTAAGGAATTTAATAAAACAATTATTCCATTCGCGCTTGTTGGATGAGACTGGTTAT
The DNA here is from genome assembly GCF_036669925.1 of Montipora capricornis. NCBI lineage: Eukaryota > Metazoa > Cnidaria > Anthozoa > Scleractinia > Acroporidae > Montipora > Montipora capricornis. The sequence goes on along the minus strand of NC_090886.1, from coordinate 6,669,111 downwards.
AGCCAACTCGGCGCTACGTGCCTCGTTGGCTATTTACCATCTCATATCCAACGCGCGCTCATGGAATAATTGCTAAGTATTTACCTGTGAGTTATGGAGGTCTGTAGTCAACATGATAATAGAATATGCCAATACGTAGGCTGCATCTGCACTGGCAAATACTGTGTTGCTGAAATAAATAATAATCAACATTGCCTACACATGTGTGGTAATTGCCAAAGAGAGCCTTAATTAACGGCCATCAATGAGGAATAACTGTGTGTATAACTGACTTCAATTTACCACTAATACTGATTGCCGAAAAAAATCCTCTCAAAATTCTTCTGTACTGACGAACTTTGTTGAAGCGCTCTTGTATTTTCCAAGAACCTCGGTTCACCGATAATAACTAGGGTATTGCTTTACTAAATTGACATGGAAATGTCCCGTGATGTGGGAACTTTTATGAGGAACTTTATTTCATTTTCCCTTATTACTTTAAAAGAGCAATGTCGCATAAAATGAGGTAATTTCATGACATCCAAAATGGAGAATGAAACATTGCAATAACCACTTAAAACTGTTGAACAACGTAAAATAAATACAGCAAAAGGAAAGAGAAGCAAGGATGGACACAAATAGACAAGATTGAAACGGATTGCATTTGGGTAATCTTGAAAAAAGTCGGCCCGACGTTTTTTGCCTGGATAAAGGCCGTTTTTTTCTCAGAATCATCTTGTTGACAATAAAGCTGACAGTTACTTGTGAAAATACATTGTTCGTGGTTAGTCTTACGAAACTCGTTTCATCCTGACCAAGGGACTCATCAGAGACCTTTCTGCTTGGCAAACTCGTTGGGCATCACGCTCAAAGTCCCGTTCGCTAACAAAATGTCAACTTTTCACTCGTGAATTTGCACGGTCTGAAATCCTTATGAGATATAAGGCGAGATTGCTGTCATCATTTTGTTAGCGAACGGGACTTTTGGCGTGATGCCCAACGAGTTTGCCAAGCAGAAAGGTCTCTGATGAGTCCCTTGGTCGGGATGAAACGAGCTTCGTAAGACTAACCACGAACAATGTATTTTCACAATCATCTTGTTTGTGATGTAACGATAATTTTATCAGTAAAGGAATTCCACATTACCATTTCCGAGTTTTAAACTCGCGAATAACAAAAGATTTCCCCTAAACACCCTAAAATAACGTGACATATCCCTTTTAATGACCAAAACCTTTTCTTAGACACCTTGGGCTAATTATTTGCCGGTAAACAAAGTTTAGATGATGGTTAACAAAATCGACAACTCATTGTTAATTTGGCTAATACTATAGTACAGGTGCGTAAGGCTTTTTCTTTTTAAAAGACTGTTTCTAGAAGCCAACAAGAGAGGAGAAGAGCATTATGCTACTAAACCAACTCACTTCAAGAAAGTATGGAGCTACTCAAGGAGTGTTGAATTTTGTTCCCAGTTATTGTCACAGGGAGGGAGTCTCATTTTGCACAATTTAAATGACCAAATTCCAATTTCAAAAAATTCTAGGTCTGGAAATCGAACATCTCAAACTCCATAACTTTCTCGTTTTTTTTAACCCTTTGAAAGAGGACATAAGGCAACCTCGTCCCCAGGGTCTTCTCTGCCTCCATTGTAAATGGAGGCAGAGAAGAGAGACCCTGGGATCGAGGTTGGAGGTTGTCCCTACCTTGGATTAGTTTCGAGATATCTACTGGCAAATTTTTCCATGAGCCGATCAATTTTCTGAGCTTCTCCCGGCAGCCGAAAGTTGTTTAGAAACAGTCGTAAAGCTGATACGAAGTCCATATCTGTGAAGTTCAGTTTGTCAATATAGCTGTACATCACTTCCTTGCTGAAACTAAAAGGAGAGAGGGAAAAAAAAGTCACTACAATGCAGATACAGTACTTTGCAATACTGAATAGGCCATTTCCGAGTTCATGTCTGCTTCCTTTTCAAAGCGAATCTATGTGCGAAGTTTTTACTTTGTTCGATAGGATTCAACTTCATTTTTGGACTTTGGACTTCGAATCGCGCTCTGGCTGCGCATGCGTAAGATTTCTCTGTCTTGTAGAAGGCAGTTTAAGAGGGATTCGAACTCGGTATCTTTTCCTTCAGAAGCAATTGCGATGACCACTAAACCACGGAAGACTACAAGACAGATTGACCATTTTATAATTCTCCCAGTATTGTTAACAAAAGGAATTACAAATTTTTAAATACCAACGTAGCGACTTGCAAAGCATCTGATTTCTGGTTTTGATCGGAATCAATGGCGTTAACAACAGTTTAGAACGTAAACAAATATCCTCGATCGCACTAAACCGTATCTTTGGGTCACGGAATGTGGATTGTGGACTTCGGACTAGGGACTACGAAATTGAAACTGGATATTTACCAAGATATTGTAACATTAAAAACCCACTAAAATACTGTGGACTTAAAGGAAGTCGGCTAAAAATCCTTTGAAGAAAGTGTAGGCTACCCGTAGCCTCTTGTTCTTATGAAAATTAGTTTTCATTCATATGCAAAGTAGAACTAATTACCATCACAAAAACTTCGCACTTGGACTCGCTTTGAAGAGGAGGCAGACATGAACTCAGAAACGGCCAATTGCAATCTTTCAGATTAACCTCCTTGATTGAAGGGTTGTTTTTGCGAGCGTTTCCTATTGACCGAGTTGGAAAATACCATAATACCCCCACCCCACCCCCAAGTTTTGCATAAGCATTGTTTCCTGTTTCTCTTGGGACTTAAAATTGTCCCAAGAGAAAACAAAAGCAATGCTTATTCAAAATTTGGGGGGACAAACCAAGAGTATTATGGTATTTTATTATATTTCTCACTTAGTACGCGCGCTGTGATTAGTCGATTTTGCGGGCCATATTCTACTTTTCTTTCCCGCGCGCGGGATTAACCTCAGAGATATAATAAATATCTTACTTAACTCGTTTTCTCGGTCCGTACTGTAAGTTACGGATCCTCGTTTTTTTTGCCGGGTTTTTTCTTGGGCCATAAATCAGCGTGAAAAATACACGGTCCGTAAGTTACAGAACGGACCTCGAACTCGGTCAGTAAGAGGTATTTGCGCTTCGGTCAATTAGGTGAATAATGTTTTTCACTGGTTTGGTTGATGATCTTAAGATCAAAGGTTGGTTGTAATAGGTCAAATGATGGGTAGCATCCACTTTCCCTTAGCAGGTTTTAAACTGCTCAGTATGGCTTTAGCTGCTGGTGATGATTCATCTATAGAATGCAGAAAAGTCTGGTACTGACAAATTCCCGGAGTTTAGTTAATGAAGATTCTAATGACCAATTTATTCAAACCTGACAATATTACTTTTTTTAACAATTGTTTTGAGTTCCACCTCAAGAGGGGTGTGCCAAACTGTTATGTGATTTTCATTCTTTTCTAAAGGGTAAACAGTGCAACGCCCAAGAAATGAACAAAAGTCAAACTCAAAAGAGAAGAGAGCCAGATGAAAAAATACAGTATGCTTTCTTCCTCCATAATGTTGCCCTTGATAAGTTTCAATGATTGGCATCACTACAATGCGGAAGTCAGGCACCCTTGACTACTCCAAATTAAAAAAAATCATTTTCAGAATAAAGAAGAAACACGGATACATACTGATCATTGTCTCCAATCAGCTCCCCAATTTGTGTCTGCAACAAATTTATACAAAATTAATGTGGTCAACACTATTAATTTGCAAACTACAGTAGCGCCTTGCCCAACTAAGATTTCATAAGTACTGCAGATCGAGAGTAAGAACCAAACAAAGCTGGATACCTGACACAGTAAATCAAGGAAATAAAAGCTGCATGATTCCTTCAGATTCCTTAGGAGAACCCTGTGTCTAACACTATCTGTAATCAAGTGAAGCTACCGGTATGATCTCGCAGTTCTGAACGCAATTTGAGCAATTGCATAGAGAAGCCTGAAAAATAATTTCAGGACTTTGAAGCCCTGTCCTCGCGATGAAGGTGCAACACTCTAACCAACTGGGCTATAAAGTCACTGCCTATAATGAATGATAGAATAATTACCGGTATATGAAACGTTCCTAAATACACATATTTCTATCATTCATTCATTTGCCTATCATGGGATGTAAGTCAAATTCGCAATTGACCAGTCATCCCCACTTGCCTTGATAGCTCAGTTGGTAGAGCATTGCAGCGCAATTGCACGGTCATGGGTTCAAGCCTTGTTCAAGGCTGGATTTTTTCCAGGCATTCTTTGCAACTGCTTAAATTGCCACTTAACTACGATGATCCCAAACTCTTAAGTACCATCTAGAATGACTTGTTTGCAAAACCAGTCATTTCCTTACATACAAACAAATTCTCTTTTCTATCCACCCACTCAGTCACAATCACCCTTACATTTCAAGAAAACGGTGGTGACATTAACAACATTGCACAATTACAACCCCCAAAATAGAAGTACTGTACTTTGTCTAGTCGTTCATCAGTGTGTAGAAACTCGGCTACATCATCAGGCTCTGGCCCCAGGAGTCCATTATCTTGAAGATACTTCACCCCTTTCTTTGGGTTCTTGTTAAATCTACCAAAAATGAGTCAAAATTAAAAGAAATTTGTAAATTAAAACACAGATTTCTTTGGGGATTGATACAAAAATAATGCACTTTGGCCTAAACAGATGACCATTTTCACTCTGCCACATTTTCCTACATACATGCAAACAAGTGGCAAATAAAAGCCATAGTAAGCTTAATTATTATCATGGCATTCAACTTATTTAACCTTAAACTTAAACAATCATCAGATTACTTTTCAAATAGTCACTGCAGTAATAAGAAAATCTTCAGAGGTACTCATGACCTCCTTTGACTGTAATGCAATTTAGGTGCGACCTAGCAAGGTTGTAAGAAAAACAGTGTGAGTAGTGGCTAAAAAAGTGAGACCAATTCTGCTTCATCTGGTACAAATGCAAGTGTTTTTAAGCTGTCCCTCCCTTCTGCATGACAGGTTGAGACAGAACCGACCAAGAGACCAAGAGAGACTGGCTTGCTTATTATTACCGAGCTTACTGTATGACTTTAAGACGCTTTTCACAATGAAGTGGTCTACAGACAAAAAATCATCAAGAGGACATTACTTTTCAATCCCCTGTTCCATCAATCCTTTCATTTCTTTCAGTGACTCAAACTGCCTAGGGTTATCAGGAGCAGCAGATGACGATGTTGATGAAGAATTAAGTGATCCCTGACTGCCACCAAAGGACTTTATTTCTGATCCAATACTGACTCGATCTCCTGGCAAACTACTCCTTTCTCCTGAATCCTCCACATCTGCATCAGCCATACTTGCCTTTCTCAAAAGACCAGGAGTATCTGTAACAAAAAATACAGTAATGTATTTTAAGGGGAGTAACATCAGCACTTGATTCACCCAAGCATTGGGCAGGTTCAAACTCTGAAGATGAAGGATCGAATAGCTTTCATTAAAAGGGATTTATTAATATCAAGGGTTATCAATATTAAAATCCTGTAGGGAAAGCTGACCCAAGGAACTTTCCTTTTGAAGAGAATGCTCATCAGAGGTCACTCTTAAGAGGGGCACTGCTTGATAGTTATGCGAGTTTAAATAAGAACACAAGATAAAAATACTAATTGTGTGAAAAAAGATTACACTGCTGCATTCAATTCTAGACTGGAAGCATGACTGCAAGGTTAGAGTGCCAGACTTTTCATTTAGAGTTCCTTTTTAAGCTATTCCCCAAAAACTAGCTGAGGTTGTTCTAGATAGTCCCAGTTCAACTTTTTGGCTGCCCTTGTATAAGCCGCACCCCCAATTTAGAAGCTTGAATTTCGAAAAAAAATGGAGACAACAAATTTGAAGTTGCAATGAAGTTCTATTAGTAAACAAACAAGGACAAACAAGTACAGTTTGAAAACACTGACACCATGGTTGTTACAAGCTTTCATATCAATTAAGTATTTATACAGCGAATTTTCACTTGTCACACCTTTATCTTGTGAGTTTACTATTAAAAAAACTTAACATGCTCTCTTGATGTGATTATTTTGTACAAGAAGCTCCACGAAGTTGAATACTTGAAGGCGACCCTAACCCTAACATGCTCTCTTGATGTGATTATTTTGTACAAGAAGCTCCACGAAGTTGAATACTTGAAGGCAATTGAAACAATACAGGCAAGTGCTTCTAGCCAAGCTTAGAGATGTAGAGAGGGGTCTCGGAATTGCAATGAAACGGTCCGCCATTTGCCTGACGAGTGATCTCAAATATCTTGGCATTTCCTCACACGTGGCGGAAAGAAATGCATCAAAGTGACCATAGCAAACAGCTTTGTGGTGGAATGGAGTGCCTGTAGATTGGTGTTTAGTTGTTCTAGTAAAGAATGAACACTTC
>NC_090886.1:6642719-6657719 GCF_036669925.1 Montipora capricornis | reverse complement strand
AATGAGGTGAAAACAGAGTTTGATAAGCATCAAAAAGTGACCCCTTTACTATCATCTCAACTATAATGACAAACTGAGAACGTCTGGGCATGAGTTTCAGAAACTTGTCATTTAAACAGGCTTTAAAATTAATTTGGAGTGTTTTTTTGACACAAAAGGTTGCTCTTTTTTTTTAAAGAATTTTAATTAGCAATTTTATTAAGAATTCTATCTCAAATATTGCAAAATGTTCCCTGGCACTAAGAAAGACCCTAAAAAATAGGAAAAAATAGGAACTTGATACCCTGTTTCAATGACAGATACACTTTACACATACATTGTACAGTTTACTTACTTCGGATCTAAGGGTGCATCTGACAGTGGCTTCATTGACAGTTTACACAGTGATCTGAAAACCAGAAAAGCATCTTTCTGTGTGACGTGAGAGAATTTTACAGCTCCCGATGCCTGACTGTTGATTGAGGTTGATGACGAGCTACCCTCTGCCTCAGTCCCTGACTCACTGTGAGTATCACCAAGCTCTTCTGAACTTGGTGATGGAGTCTCTGTTAAAGTTGAGGGTGGGATTCCATTAGCTGTAGGTATTTCTGGGGCTGTGTCATTAACTTCTCCATTTGGTAAAATGCACTGATCTGGTGAAAAAAGACAGATACTGTACTTGCTACACTGTACATTGCTGCCAAACATTAAACAATGTTGTGAAATTGTTTTTCTTTTTTTTTTTTTCAAGGAAGAAGGACTGATACTGTAGTTAGTTCCTGCCTTTCTATTAATTTCTGTACAGTCAAGCTATGGTATGTCATGCACGACCAGTTGTTTTGAAATTTGAAATGAGTATTCAAATCTGCATTCCAGTTTTGAGCTTTGCTCTCAAGATTTTGAATTTCCGTGGATATTTCCTTGATACATCGAAAATAGTTAGCTTGGAACTTTCATTTTATTATAAAAGGAAAGGAAAGGAACTTTATTTAAGTGTCTAATCTTCTAGCGCTGTAGAGCACTAATCGGGGACACTGTAAATTGAAATTAACAAGTTAATTAACGCAAATCAAATCAAATTTTGGTTTTTATAAACTCAACGGTGTTTGAAAAGTGAAAACTATTTCAAGTGCTTGATGAATTATTGTTCAGTTATTGTGCATTTTTCATAGCAACTTTCAGAAAAATCTTCAAGATTCCATTCACATCGCGAAAGCTCCAAAGAGGAATTTGAATGTTCCTTTCATTCTTGTGGATACTGGTCATTCATGAAATACAATTATTGTAGCTTGACTGTGACACCTCATCCGGTACAACTACAGTTCTAATTTTCTTTAGGAACGTAACGTGGTCGTAATGTTGGAGTCAAGTCTGGTAATCTATTCTGGTGGACGTTTAGAGGCCTCACCACTGCACCAGCCCTACTACAGGTATTCTCTTGTCCTCTGGTTTATGCCAACCAAAAACAACAATTTACTTGTATTTAATCCTCTTTGAGTTGGGGTACTTACCATTTACACGGAAAACCCGGAAATTTCAGTTAGAATATCAACTGATACACACCATTCCACTTAAAATTTTTCAGAAATTATGATGCATTGGCACCATCAATGTCTTAATTCTGTTCTTTTTTGGCTTTCCTGTTGATACCAGTAAATTTTGTACATTATCCAGCTTTTATTAGGACAAGCTGCATCATTTAATACTTACACCTACAATTTCCACCTGGATGGTTTGTGCAAATGGTAAGCACTCTTGAAGTCTATCAGAGTTTAGTAGAGCTCTTGTACTTGATTATATTACCTTAAGACTTGTATATAGTGATAATTAGTATGTGTAATTAGTATGTGTAATCAATGCGCACGTTTTGTCAAAATTCTGATAAGTACCTGAAGAGCTCGTGGAATCATTTAAGTCTTTGGAATCAGAAGGTGTATCTGCAGAAGACAATTCACTTGTGTACCCCTCACCAGCTGCACTAGTTGTAACTTCGCTTTCCTCACGACCAACCCCATCAACTTCTGATGGAATTTTCTTCTCTTCCCCTCCCTCGGTAGTAGCATTTCCAGTACCATCAGCGGTGCTGTCTAGGTTTCCTTCAACCAGTGTCTGTTCCTTAGTACCATCTTCCAACTGTTCGTCAGCTACATTGTACCAAAAGGAGAGCAAAGAGCACAATGTGTCAAAATGGCATTGTTTTGCAACTGTACATGCAAACACAATATTTCAGGGGGTAGCAAAGAGAAGCAACCTTCCTGAAGTATGTCTTTCAAAGTCGAGAAGTACAATTGATAATATCAAAAATGAGAACGATTGTCTCATCAGGGGTTAAGGTTCATTCAAATTCAAGTGTCTTAATCCATTTTTGAACTAACTTGGGCATTTCTTGATCTGCATTTTCATTGGGTATCCAGATACATGCACCTAAACAAAATGGGGCACTCTGACTGGCTAAGAACTGTATGAATGATTAATGTATTTGAGAAGCAGGTGTCAACAATGGGTTCAAACATTAAGCCACAAACGCAGCATTCTCACAGATACATTACACCACCATTATCATCAGTAAGACTGCCAAGTATTTTTCTATTCTCTGCCCTTTCCCTCTCAAGGGTGACACACTCTTTTTAACGACAGACAATTGTACAGTTCAGGTGTGAAGGAGCTAATTGCTGTGTTTGTCATTTGCACATTTGAAATTTGGAATTTCTTCACTTCATTATTGATTGCCACTGACAGAAATAATATCAAACTGCTTGCTATCTTGCAATCTGATTGGCTAATTTGCTGTTGTCGATTAGAATCTAGACAACGCTGCTTGCGTCGATGCGTTACGCAATAATTATTGTAATAGCCAATTACAGCTGTAGAACAATCACTTTGAGAACTAAACCAATCAGATTGCTAAAAAGTTATAGACAACGCTTGCTCTATCTTCGTGTTATGATCTTGGCCACGCTCTGAAACAAATGTTTTCTTTGGCATTGAATATTGTGGTAAAAAAAACAAAAAAACAAATAGGGTTCAGCGTCATCTGTACTCTTATCGACAGTGATGTTCGTCATCACAATGGTCAAAAATTATTGTGAACTCATGAGGCACACAGCATTTTGACCACTGTGATGACAGATATCTTGTCGATAAGAGTACATGCAATGCGGAACCACATTCGATTTGTTAACGTGACCTACTGTACCTTGCAAATCCACCCCTTCATCCACTTCATTATCAGTTCTGTTACTCTGTCCTTCAGTCCTCCTGACATCATCATTGTCATTCTTTGGTTCATGGCTTTCCACTGATGATTCTGTATCAAGTGCTTCGCACGATGTTGACTCTGTTACAACACCAGACTCCTTGCCAGGGGGTGATGTAGATGGAAGCTCAGTTGTTTCTGATTGAGTGGGGGTTGAAGATGTTTGTACAGTCACTGGATTGGACTCAGATTCCTTTAACTCTTCTTCAGCTGCCTGGAAATTAGAGAAAAATAAACGATATTAAAGAAAATAGAGATCACGTATGTACTGTAAATGCCTTATGCTTGCTTCAAGAAGACATCCTCTCATAGATGTACACAATTTTGAGTTCAAACATACATTTAGATCCATCCCCAACAAGCAATCTTTGGACCTTGAGGAATACTACATTTTCACACCAGCCTCATACACTGTAAATCCTTTAAGCTCTAAACAACGAATTCTTAGAATTTCTGAAGACCTTCCATAAAAAGTTATGTACGGTCATTTGGTGTAAACATGAGTTGAGATCAACAGTCCACAGGTAATACTGTCTTTCCCCGGTATCCTTTTGTAAAAAGTTATTTTTTCTAAGCATTTACACTGCATACTATTACACCACACATTTCAGGCATCTTACTACATGTAGTGATCTGTTAAAACGTCCTTAAATGCACATAATTATACAGTAAGCACTTGCAACAATAATGTAGTGTCAGTCCCATTGGAATTTGTCAAAGAGACAAACATTAATGCACATTTAAAGAAGAACCTTTTAAATGTTCCTATAATTAAATTCCCTTAGAGTTTTGTTTGATGCACATGTATTTTTATGCTTATAGCATGACATCTGACAGGATGCGGCGATGCGGATCCGCATAATTCCCTAAAATCCGCATCCTCCGCATAATTACGATATTTTCCGAATAAAACTGAAGAAATGCCTGATATTAGTGATAAAGCAGCTGCTTACCATTCTCACAAACACAAAAGCTTAAAGAAATTGACTGCTTTGAAACGCTCATTTTCCTGAACATCGAAGAAAACACGCCATTTCATTCGTAAGCAGTTTCCACACAATTTTCGGCAATGAGCCTGGACTCTAGTTAAACCGTTTTCATAACATACCCTAGGCTCGACATTTTTAAAAAAAGATGCAACAAGTTACGAACATTTAGCCGCAAGTTACAGTAGCAAATTAAATTGCATCATTTGTAGAAGTAGACAATCATCATTGCGATAAAGTTGTCCAAAACAAAATAGGAGCCTGCAGTACGTATGTGTAAACAACCGCTGAAAATGGTGAATGATCGAGGGAATGGATCGTGGTTCAACCACATCACAATTTTGCTCCATATCTCCAAATTGAAACAAAATTCATGACGAGAAACAAAATATATTTTTTATCGCTTTATTTATTAATTCGGCAAAATGCCAATTACTAACCCTTTTATTTTAACCGTGAAAGCTGGTCGCAAATTGGCGACTCGTCCAGATATCTTAATTGCAAAGGGAAAAAATTCAGTTGTAAATGCGACTGTATTTTCAGCCCCGTGGGGTTCCCCATTGACGAGTAAAATCATCTGGCGTAAGACAGAGTAAAATCTATAAGTGGCACTATTGGGAGTTAAAGGGTTAATGGGGACATAGTTTTTGAGTGAATCCAGCTGTTGTTAACCCTTTCAGCCCCGTGGGGTTCCCTATTGACGAGTAAAGTCGTCTGGCGTTAGACAGAGTAAAATCTAATAAGTGGCACTATTGGAAGTTACAGGGTTAACTTCGTTAAATTATAATTATTACCCTTCATTTTCTGCAGTCTTCATGACATATCTGTAACTACATTGTAATACAGACAAAATATTAATGGGCAGCTTACCCTTTCTATTCATCCCACTTATCCCAGCTATGTACATGTAGTATGCAATACTTACAGCTTGTGCTTCCATCCTTTGGAAGATAACACTTATCATCTGACTCAGTGTAGCTTTAGCTGTTGTTTGGTTTATAAGATTGCGACTGGCTAGATAAATGTTGTAACAAGTCCGCACAGCATGCAGCAATGTTCCTTCATGGACCTCACACGAGTTTGAGGTCACTGCAGTGAGTAAAGCCTACAGTATCAACACAGGAAAGACTTTTACTGAGAATAATATTATTCATTGTATCCAATTCTATGGAAACTATCTTGGAAAAAATAGAACCACCTGTCTTTAAAGCAGTCACTATTGGCTGATTAATGCCATATTCTGTACAGTTGTTTAATGGCACATAGGTTTTCAGTGACTGATTAACCCATTGACTCCTGGGGGTTCTCCATTGACGAGTAAAATCGTCTGGCGTTACACAGAGTCTGGCCGGTTTAGGCTGGCTTACATGTAGGCGTCAAAGGGTTAAACTCTACTACTACATGTATCTAAGAATCATGTAAAAAAAGGTGGAAAAGGCTTTTTTCTCCCTGTCTTCAACTTTACCACTAACAGCTTGAAATACAGTACATGTACACAATAAATATGTCGCCATACTGTACTAATAATAATAATAATAATAATAATAATAATAATAATAATAAAAATAATAATGTTGCCATGAAAGCAAAATTAACACGTTGAAATTAACGAAAAAATCCAGTGGTAATTTTACGACAAGATACAAAAATTTAGTTGCAATTTTGCAAATTTTAGTTGCCAAATCGTCACACTGCATTGTGTTGTCTGCAGTTTAGCAAAACAAAATATGAACCCACAATACTTGTGTGCAAAGGAACCTCTGAAAATTGCAAATGATGTTAAAGGAATGAAGTTGTGCACGTAACATCGGGAGCTAGATTACACCACAATTACGCTATCTACAGATTGAAAGAAAATTCAAGGCCAGAAACAAAAGAATTTTGTCATTTATTTATTTATTTTACCAAAAGTAGCAGCAAAGGGGCAACTGCTCATCCATTTTTTTTGAAAGAGTGAAGGTGAAAACAAGTCGCAAGTTTGCTACTTCTCCAGATATTTTTAGTTGCAAAGGGAAAAAATTCAGTTGCAAATGCGACTGTATTGGTTGCAATTTCAAGCCCTGGTGTAGTATTTTTTTGGGAAACTGTGTAAAAAAAGGTGGAAAAGGCTTTTTTCTCCCTGTCTTCAATTTTTACTAATAATATGGTAATAATAATAATAATTATCATTGTTACACATGTATTACAACATGGCAACATATTTATTATGTACATTTACTATATGGCTTGTGTTTGTAGCCGATATAACGCGCGATCTGATCGGCTAATTGTGACTGAATTGTAGGGCATTATTCTCCCGTAATGCCCACAGGCTGATTACCGGCTTGCAAAAACAAAGCAAAAGGTAATAAAAAAGCCTTATAATAAAATACTTACTAACCGAGCTAGCTCGAGCCGTACTGGGGAATATTGGCCCTTAGCCACGACCTCGGGCCAATATTCCCCAGTACGGCCCTCGCGCTCGGTTAGTAAGAAGTTAGTACTGTATTCCATCATCAATGAACCAAACATGGCAATAATACTGTACATGTACAGTGTATTTTGATATGACATATCATTACCATTATGACATACATGTGCTGTACAGTGTACCTTAATAATTTGAAGTTGGACTCCATCATCAGTCTGCACTCCTACGAAACAACTACAGATTGTCTCCACAATACGATCTAGAAGCAGTTTTGAGGGTTCTGTGCTGTCTGGAATGTCACCAGCAAGGTGGCCATAAGCAATAAGTTTCTACATAGAAGCAAAAAAATCAAAATGCTTGTGAACATGAACTTGAATAAAGCAAGATGCTTTGCAGTAAATGGGCATGTGTAGTCTTAAGTGAGGATTACAATGTATAAGGGTGACCATGAACAGTTAAGAACCAAGATAAGACTGGAAAGCAGGAGAGAACCTGTCATTTAGATACATTGAGAATAGAATGCAAAGTGACTATGGTGGGATGGATGTACAATGTCATGCATGGTTACAAGATTAGATGCTTGAGACAAGACAGTAGAGAGTGTTGCCTGTGGTTAAAATACTGATCATAATGCTTGCCATCAAAGTTGTTCAAACTTTCTCTAATGGATGCATTTGTATCCGAAATAGACAAATTTCAAAAACTCTTGTTTTGGTTTTCAAATTTCCCGGGCCCTGCCATTTTGAATAATTGTGATGTGTGATGGTTGCGCTATTGTTTCAAAACACAAGCTGTTTGTGTCAATACAATAATTATTAAACAACCATTAAACATCAGAAGTACCGGTATTCAAAATGGCAGCACCCGGGAAAATTTAAAAACCAAAACAAGACAGTGTTTTTGAAATTATTTTGTCTATTTCGGATACAAACCTTCCGTTGGAAAAAGATTGAACAATTTTGATTGTAAACATTATGTTCATTGATACTATTAAGTTAAATTCTTGTTTTAGTGGTGGTTCCCTTTAACAGCAACAAACTAAAAGGAGTACCTGCAGACAGTCTAGAGCAGTAACCACAATCCGAGGACACTTGGATTGACAAGCAAGTTCAAATGGCAAAAAATATTTATCTGCTTCAATATATGGCTGCTTTCCTTTCGGTGGTGGAAGGGCTGATGATGGACTATCGCCGCTATGAAATAAAAGTGGAAAGAAAGTCAAGGATTGGTATGAATAGCCCTTATCGAAGTTATCCGCGGTTTTGCCGCATAAACGAGGCTAAGGGGTCATCTTGTATCGAATTGACCCTTAAGCCACTTTTGCATGTACAGTAGTTTTAAACAAAAGAAAATGTGCCTGCAGCCTCAACTCCAATAAGGTATATTGCATTCTACTGCTGCCAGTGAAATAATGTTCGTATGACCTAAATTTGGGTTTGGGATTGTGTTAATTTCTTGTATACTGAATTTGACTTACCAGGAGTGTTTTGGAATGCTTTTGAGGTCTGACAGGGTGCCCAAATGGAATCTTACGTGTTCAAGCAGAGATCAACAATATCAGTCGATCCCTAAGCAATACATGTATCTCAAGTCTATAACTGATGGATTAAATAGCCACAAAAGATCAGTGGTTATTTACAATGATGAGACATCATAAGTGTAATTTTACAAGATTGTTTGATTTCTTGCATAACACATCCAGCTGGGTTGAAGTTTTCAAGACACATCTCTTACTTGGAACACTACTGTTTTGTCTATATTCAACCAAGGTTATATTCAGAGGACTCAAGGACCACAGATAACGACACAGGACTGAGCAGTGTTTCAGATTTTGTGGCAATGACTACAACTGCCTTTTCTTTAACCCTTAACATTTGCACAAGTTCAGATTGAAATTTCAAAAAATAAGGAAGTCCAAAAACTCTTTACCTTCCATCTCCAATGATATCTGCTTGAGATTTGTGGATTTCTTCTGAAAAGCAAAAGAGCTATTAATATCATGGCTCCTAATATCACATGAAATAAATAATAGGGGATCTTGTTAAAATGAATACAGGGAAATGATATCCTCAGAAAGAAATCATCAGAAATTTATGTCAAACAAGACAGCACCTATAACTTCATGCTGAACATTGGAAACTTAACACTAAAAGCTGTTTGCTCTTTGGTGTGGAGAGCTATTCCTTGGTGAAATGGTCTTACCGTAGTTAAATATTTTAATCACTTTCTATGTGAAATAAAATAAAAAGGACAACTCTTGTTTGTTTGTATTTTTTTAGTAATAATAATTTATTGGCAATAGACAGTAATCATACGTTACGTATTTAAAAATATTATCACTGACAATTTAATTTGCAAACGTTATTACCTGATTCCTCAAAACCAATACAAGGAATTATAGAATGATATTGCACAACAATTGCACTGAAAAGTGATATCTGAACTGTGCAGGTACAGAAAATTTCTTTGTTACAATGTAGCTCACAAATATTTCACAAGCAATAAACAATGCTAGTACACTTTGTGGAGAGTTGCAATTTAAAAATATCCTTGAATCCTTGAAAATATGTCACTGCGACAATAGAAGACTCATAGAAGGCAATGTTGATCACGTAGCTGGAATGTCTCGATTTCTACAGGCTGCCTAATAAACTGTAATAAACAAGCGACGCAAATAACAGGAGCGGTACTACAGAACGGCTTGATCGCTTTTAAAACACAGGACAGTTTTTAGAAAAAATATATGCAACACAACACTCAATCGCCCTCAAAACAATACTAGAAAGAAGGAGTTAATCGTCGTTTGTAAACGAAGCATTTGGTCCACACGGTTGTTTTGGGAGAGCACTTTCATAAACATCAAAACTGCAAATGCGTGCAGTCTCCCCAAATAATCTTGATTTACAGATTACCTCAGTCAGGAAATTTCACGACGTAAACTTTCATTTTCATAAGGTGATAACATTAAATTTCCTCTTCAACCTCCCACTTACCTAGCGCTACCTCGCACGCTTTCTTCAGCTGCTGATGGTATGATTTCTTCGTTTCCTTGTCATTAAGTATCTTCTCCAGGGCACGCGTAAGAAACATATTCTGAGTTCTGGTGTTTTCGTACATCGTAAATGTGTAGAGATACTAATGGCGAAGATCGTTTTCGTCTTTGTTATGCCCGGAAAGGTAATGTAATCATGGCTTTTTGGAAACGACTCAACGAGAGAATCAAGTCATCTCAGCCGCCATCTTGTTCGCCTGGTTGAGATCACGTGACAATTTAAGGTGACGTAGCAAGCAAGTGGCCAAAACAGAGAAAGAGTCTAGGGAGGGCTGGGAGGAGACAGAAGGGAGCAAGAAGTCACGCTGACCCAGTACCAAAACCAAAGGCCAAACCAAATGGCCCTCGTCAATTGAAGGATCGCGTGTCTAAGAAATTAAATAAAAAGTTCAATGTTCCGAAACGAAAGAAAGGAATACCACAGCTATCAAACTTGGACAATGACTCAATCATTTTCCCCGGCAATCATTCGTTACACGGCATTGCAGTTTTTAGTATTAATTAAACGTTTATTATAACTAATTATAACAGTATAGCTGCCACTAAAAGGGGTGCCTAAAACACGCGCTGATGAGGTCTAACAGGCCGAAACAACTGTCCATGGCTGCCATTTTACCGCATGCGTGCTGTGTTGGCCACACCGCCGGTGTTTTGGCGTGTTCATCTTGCTTTTAATGCTCTTTCCAACCAATTATATCAATTAATCATTGTACCTTTATAATGGCATTTACAGTCTTACCGCTTTAAGTCCCTGCTGTGCGTGTCAACTCTCAAACTAAGATCTCTTATCCTTTACAACTGATCAGCTGAACTGTTCTCACAAGATCAATATTATTGATGATGCTGTTGTAACGTAAGATTAGGGATCTCGGTGATTTTAGTCTAGGTGGCTCGTTTAATTAAGTAATTAGTTACTAATTCCCGGCTACTTAACCAAGAATATGAAAATATCTCATTTAGGTTTTCTTCCACCTTGGGTACAGCTAGCCAGTTTTTGTGACTTTCTTTCGTGGTGTAACGATCTGGTAAGCCTAAATTTGAGAAGTATATTTCAATGAATAGCACCAAGGCGGACTTAATGAGATGTCTATAATTGAAAGTCAATTGCTTCCCAAGAAAAAATGGGGCATTACTAAACCACGAAACAGCGAAACGAAGCACCGAAACACTATGTATGACCCCACCATACATACTTGAATACGTTTTAGGCCTCCTAATTCATTGAGATTAAGATTCAAATCCAAACTTTGTCGGTTAGTATTCAATGTATGGTGGGGTCATATGTGGCGTTTTGGTGCTTCGTCTCGCTATTTCGTTGTTTAGTAATGTCCAAGAAAATGTGTCTTTCGATAGTGATCATGACTGCTTGCTGTCCCTTCTGAGTCAGTCCAACCGCCACGCAAGCGAGCCGAGTGGAGAATGGTGATGGAGCAAGATATCACCATTCTTCCCTCGGCTTGCGTACGTGACTGACTAAAGCGGGCAGTTCCAGCAGTCTAATAGTGGCCGTCAAGTCAAACCTATTCTTAAGCCTCATCCAAATTAATGCGTTTTCAAAAGCCTCCGTTTTCGTCTCGGCGCAAGCGAAGCAAAATGCTTCTTATCCACATTATCCTTTTCACTTATTCACACTACAACGCTCAAAAACGATGAAAATAAGTGTTTCCAAAATTCTGCCATGCTTTTTAAATCATTGTTTTCAAACGTTTTTGTTTTCACACAAATGCGTTTTCCAAACCAAAAAGACGCTTTTTTTTTTTCACGGGTCGGTCAACAAGGAGGAATTGGGACTGCAACACAAATTAAGAAATTGCTCTCATCATTTTATTTTACGTAACTTTGAGAGTTGTTGCCGGAATACTTCTGCACAAATTGTGGGTTACAGTTTTCCGTTTGTTAGAAAATGTTAGCACCGGCAACGAGTGCGCGTACGAGAATAAGTGCAATTTGTACTCGTTCTCGAAGTGCCTCTTTGTGTATTTAGTTAAGCGTATAATACGAGTTCCAGTCTGCAGAAAATACTAAAACACTCATGATTATGGGATGAGGTTCACATTTCGGCGCCAGCTTTGAATGAGTCACTGGTACTTCCAATTTTTCTAGTGGATGTCCTTTACAGTAAAAGGCGAAAAGCAATTGCAATTTCTTTTGACAAACTCGTACTTTCCCCTACGACTTTCCGATGTAAAGTCGCCTCGGACCAATTGAGCACGTTGGCCTGCGCAGTATGGATGCGCAGTAATAAAAATCCCAGAAATTCGTACTCGAAGTCACACTAGCTGTCGATGCTAACATTCTCTATCATTGTCTAACACAAACCACGCATTTATTAATTTTTCATTCTATGTGGGGGACTTAACTAGATAGGTGGCGTTTGTTTGAAAGCGGAGTTATTCTTACATACTACAACTTCGCACTTTCCAAGCAATGCTTATCCATAGGCATACAGAGGAATGCTAACAAAACGACATGCGGTTCGCGCAGTTTAACCAAACAACATCAACTTAGTTACACAATTTACATCAGTTAGGAAGTGAAGTAGGAAAAAGTCGAACTCTTCATTTTCATAGCTCTTTCACAATGCTCGTAAAGAACGGTCAAAATATTTCAACTGAACTAAGTTGCTATTACTGTGAAAGTTACAAAAAAATGCGTTTATTAGCTACCGGGCGTTTTTATAGCAAAGAGAATTGATGTTATCGCAAAATACTGATTTGACTGTCTATCGCACACCAGGCGTTTCTTACAGGGTGGGCGTTTACATATAAGATTTATTCAACAGTAAGTTCTTTCAAACATTTCCCGCATCAACCTTTTATATGTAATTTCTTAAAACCTCCGATCCTACACCAAAGAGCCATTATAAGTCATAAGCGGCGCCATCTCCATTTCCCCAGTTCTTCGAGCCACTATTCCTAACGTCTTCACCGGCATGTTTGGGCGTGGACGAAAACCCAAAGTGAGACAATTGGCTAAAAAGCAGTTACCCATATCTCCAGCTTCGTCATTTTCCCTTCACTGTGATTGGCTGTCTTTGTTGTGCCCCACTGACTTGTGGTCTTACAAATTCGGAAAGCAGCTGGCTCCTGATAGGCCATTTCTGAAAGAAAAGGTTACGTTTTTTTATACAAACGTTGGCCGTGTAGCACTTATATTTTAGACAGAGTTAACTGAATAGAGTGTAATGTGATGTGCTAGATTTCTATCCCATATGAACCATGTGAGCGTTAGCCCTACTGATGGAAATGAGCCCACACAAGGACAGAGAAAAACTCTGACCAGGGTGGGAATTGAACCCACGACCTTCGGGCTAGATCTCCGCCGCTCTACCGACTGAGCTACAAGGTCAGACGGGAGCAGGCCGTGGGAACTGAGGATGTTAAAGTCACGGCAATGAACATGTACAAGTACAAGGAAAGGTTACGTTTTTTTATACAAACGTTGGCCGTGTAGAGAGAGATCGAATGAAAGACGTTTTCCATCCAGCTATAATTCTTGGAAATTTCGGTCGGAGGTCAAATGGAACGGTCCGTTTCGGATCATCCCTACCGAATTTCTTAGGACCGTCTTCAAAGGTGTTCCAATTTAAACAGTTCGACGAGTCGAACCAAAACTACCCTTACCCAAGAGTGAATTAGATAAGAGTGTTGATCTATCACTTTGCGGCCTTTCCCCAGCACAATCACAAATGGATTTATTTTTAGATACACTTTGCGCGCGAAAAAACCAAGGGCCGCCAATTTTAACCAATCAGAAAAGGCCACACGACAACCTCGTTTCCAGGGTCTCTCTTCTCTGCCTCCATTGTCGTTGACTCGAAAAGAAATCGCTGAACAGTTTACTCTTTCTCTTCGTTGGAGAGTCTTAACGTTTTGGTCTTCGTTTCTCAAGGACGGTGTCTATTATTGTCATTGCGTGTACGTTCTGCGCATCTCGAAATACTCGGGTTTCCTAAAGGTGGTACTTAGTAATGCAGGGATATTTTTGCGCAGTTTACAACTATGCGGGAATGCAGAACTTAGCAAGTGCTCTTGGTATCCAAAGAGTTAACTGGGGGGAACCATGCATTTTTCAGATAAAATTAAGCGTCAATTTGAAAAAGAACGCCATACATTGCTTTGTATTTTAAAGCTTTTTACAAATATTGTTGATTAATTTGTATTTGAAAAATGCGTGGTTACCCCCAATTTTATTTTTTGATTGCAATAACACTTGTTAAGATCTCCTTCCCTGCATATCCATAAACCGCGTAAAAATACCTTTGAATTAGTAGGCATTGTCCTTAACTTGAATTATGCTGTTTTCACAACAGCTCTTGATCTCGTCACAACAAAGTTCGGAGAATGATTACAAAGAAATATCTTTCTCTTTTCAATCATGCTTGTCAAAATAGTCAAATTTTTCAGCAAGGTCTTGCCTAATCTTGGTTAACCATTTTTGCTAAGCTAGACCAAAAAACTCCATTGCTCAAACGCCTAATTTTCGCCTTTCCATTTCCCTTATACGTTTTTGAACCGCGTAAGTCAACTAGCTCATTTAGCCATTGAGTGGCCACATTAAACATACCTTTTCGAAAGACAAAGTAAACTACTTCGTCGATGAGTTTTCCAAATGTCTTTCACAGTCCGTTATCACTAGTTCTCTATTCAAATCACCTTGTTTTGAATTTTTTGAAACAATGGAAACTCATTTTGTCGTTCTCCAAGTGCTTTGTTATCTTGCGGGTGTACTATTTAAATAAGGGTCACAAAAACTTAAGAAAAGCTGCTGTTATGTTCGCATGAATAGGCAAAAGTTAAAGGGGTTTCAAAAAGAATTATTTTTAGTCCCCGTGGAAAGTTTTTAACAGGGAAGTGAGAGAAACTGTTAAAGAGATGCCAAACTGCGCTTATGTTTTTCTCATCGCGAGAGCCGCTTTGACAATCACCGCCAAATAATGATTGCCCTGAAAAATGTTTATACAAGACTATGTTTCCGTCGATATGATTCAAGAAAAAAAAGAACTGCAACTAAAAACGCCGACCAAAGTGTGTGAAAGACTGTTTATAAGATCCTGCGGACTTTAAAGCAATGTAAACAGTTATGTTGTGATCGGAGTTTAGCACTTCATTTTCGCAGTTGTTACCGAGGTGTTTTTTTAAACCGCTCACGATCTGGTATCGCACATTTACAGTATTGTGCTCCGATGCCGTTTGAAAAATCACCTCTGTTCATCTCTGTAGTTTCGCCAATATATTTCCGACCTTAAGCAAAAGTATTTTCCCAGGTCAACGAACAAGCCTTACCTCGATGAAAGGCCGTAACATACCACTTCTGT
>NC_090886.1:6600219-6625219 GCF_036669925.1 Montipora capricornis | reverse complement strand
TCTCTTCCGAAGTCTTTGATTTCCACTTATTTAATTTGAACGGGCGCGAAACTCCTTTCCTCTTTCGGGCAATTCTCGTTTATTTCGTATCAAGAAAAGATTTCTAAGTAGTCCACTATATTTAAGTCATGTTTTTGCAAGAAAATGTTCGATATTTGCCTTGTTTTACTTGGCCAGTAATGGATCCTTCACAAAGGACAAAAATTAACTGAGGACATCAGTCATTCTTGCCGATTGACTTAACTCTCAACTCTCAATTATTCAAAATATTCATTTTTAAAAATCGGATCAGTAAATTAACTACAAATTTGGTTTTCAAGTCATTACCACTTTTCGATTCCTCTGTGGTTTACCTTTATAACGATGAAAAATTTGCCTTCATGAGCATATATTTTTAAGTTTATCCCAAACCTTTTCCAAGATATCAGTGAAAAAGAATGTACATCTAATCTCCTAAAAAATATTACCCTGATCCTAACAACACAATATCCAATCAGCGAACAATACAAAGTAATCAACGGACCCAAGATAAATTTCTTCGTGATATTAATTGCCTATATTTTTATCCTTTTAAAACTGTATGACTTTTTCGCCCACCCGTAATCTCTAATCGACACGAAGTAACGAGTGAGAAGTCATTCAGTGAAGAATCGGTAATATTCGCAATCGCGCGGGTTGAGTCTTTTGCTACGATCATGGTTTTTCGGTTACCATCGGAGTCGCCGACAGTTTTGATGCCGAGAAAAAGAAAATTACAATGCAGAAATGGACATTTTCTCGAGGTTAGGCCAGATGGTACCGTGAAGGGAACAAAAAATAATAACAGCATTTATAGTAAGTCAAAAAATGCACGATAACTACTTTTGAAAAATTACATTTTCGATTAAAAGTGTTGCCGTTAACACTGTTGTCACCAGAAAAAAGAAGGCAGTCGTATCTTCAAATGATTCTTGACGAATGCTACGGTAGCTTGTGAGCTTACTTACAAAAATTTCCCAAAGTTGAAGTTAAGCAATCTAAACACAAGGTTAAGAAGAAATAGAAAGATAATAATTTCTTTAAAAAATTAGTTTTAATTTCTAGTATCCAAAAAGTCACGTTGATTCAACAGTTCCGCTATCACTGCTCAGAAAAATTCAATGTTCTTTTCAATGCACTGCTGATGGAGTACACATAAGGACTTAACCGATAAATTAAAAACTGCCAATAAATTTCAAATGTCAGCCGTTTGATAAATTTGAAGGCAAACCTCTTCGCACCTCTTGAACAAGAAAAAAAAGGTTCCTCTGGCGAATGCAACATGCATTCCCGTCCCATTTGCCCGAGGAACTTGTTTTAGAAGATCTGCTTATTCAGCGAATTAATCTTTAACCACGTTTTTAAGATCACATAATAAATCAACTGCAAAGTTTCATAACTTAACTTAAACTATAGTTTATTTATCATGCCGTTTTTGAGCTGAGGAAAGCGAGGGTTATTGCAATATTTCATATGTCCAGAGAGTTTCATGTTTTCCGACCAAAACTGCACGGAAATATCTTTTCAGCACTTTTAAGCATCCCTACAAGCTCTCTTGAAAATAATGAGAAAGATATCAAATAGGTTGACGCATGAAGAGTCCATATAATCAACCAAAGACCATAGAATTTGAAAGGTCAAGTAGACATTTTCCAAAGTACAACCCTTTTTCATCCGTTACACTACTTATAACAGCAAAAGACAGTTAAGAGTCTCTTTACATTAACATAATCCTTAGCAATCAAACTGCATCATTACTTATGGTTAGCATTATGTAAGAAGACCAAAACTAGAGTGAAAGCGTTCAGTTATGAAAAACATCCATTCCCGTGTTAGTATTTTTGTTTTTTACTACCATTTGTTACTTTATGTTTTCGATTTTGCTCTTCGCTTTTGATAAAAGTAATGGTGAAACTGCCTATTACAACCACTTTGCAGCTTTAACTCGTTCAAGCATGGTTACCATAGTAACTTGAGTTTCGCGCCCCTTCCAGGGGTCAGTAGCTCAAAGTCTGGTTAGCGCTAACCGTCGATTAAGAGATATCAAGACCTATACGTTTTCATGGTAGAGCGGTTTTCAATTGAGTGTCGAAAGTAATAAGCAAATTACTTTGGTTTTGCATTACTTCCCTTAGCGATTGGTTAAAAGTTCTCGTGCCACTTTTTCAACCAATCAGAAGTGAAACCAAAACTTATCGTGGCTCGCGCGTGCACATTTTCCCGCGCTTTATGTTGATTGGTTTACTGGATTGTCTCCGTCCTTTTTGATTGGCCAAAGTAATTACTTTGGTTTTGGGTTTACGGAACTCATTTCAAAACCACTCTATTTATCACTGGCTAGCAGTAATAACCATGCTTCGAGCAACCCGGGCCAGAGAGTCAGAAGTAAAATTTCTGAATAAAATTTCTGAATGAAAATTGAAAATTGTACTGCTATCGTCCGATGAGAATCGAGTAATTTTGTGGAGGAAATTATGTGTTTGATAAACTTGAGTTGTTTTGGCGAGCCCTAGACCAAATTTCTTTTTCCTTTTCGCGCTGGGCTTATGTTTATTGTTTGTTGCAGCCATCTTCCACCTGACCTCGGTAGGATCAAACAAGATCACTCTATGGGCTGTGGAAGCTGGCTTATATGTAGGCATTGACAACCGAGGCAACGTCATTACTTCTGTAAGTATTCAAAATGCTTGCGTCGCAAGTTTATATGCAGCTCGCGCGTGAGCAAATTCAGTGACAGAGAGATTTAGCATCGGCTTTACTGCACAAAGGGAAACGTCGGGCTAAAATGTGCGTTTTTGGAAACTGGAAGAAACTTGTTTGACATTTAGCTCATTTAGCTTCTTGCCTGTAAGCTCCAGATAGCAAGCAACTGCAAAAACGAGCAAGACAAATTCAACTGAGCCGAGAATTTCACGCTTTTAATGACAAGTAGCAACCTGCCGTTTCTCGATGCTGCCTGCTTCTTTGGAGGCCCGTGCAGTGGCCCTATCCAGTCTCGGAAACTCACGTTTCCGGAGATCCTATCAAGGGATTCGGGTATAGAGAGGGAAGATCTGACGACTGCTATGGAGGATAATGATTTGCATGGTGTAGCGGACCCCAAGGGGCGCTAGATGATGATGAAACGCAATGTTAAATCTCTCTACTGGCTCATGGCAAACGGTTAACGGTAGATGCCGGATTTTCAAACGGGATACTATGGGTACTTTGTGCTTATTTAGTCAAATCTGATTAAGGACGGTGTCCACTATTTTTATTGCGCATACGTTCTGCGCATGTCCAGATACTCGGATTTCCTATAGGTATTGCTTACTAATGCAGGGATATTTTTGCGCGGTTTGAATTTGTGCGGGGAAAGCAGAACTTAGCAAGTGCTCTAGGTATCCAAAAAGAAAATTCATTCATTCATTGATTCATTCATTCAAAGCTTTTTGCTAATATTGTTGATTAATTGTCTTTGAAAAATGCGTGGTTAACCCCCAATTTTCTTCTTGTATTTTAATAACACCTGTTGAGATCTGCTTTTCCCGCATATTCATAAAACCGCGCAAAAATACCTTTGAATTAGTAGGCACCGTCCTTAAACTTTGTAGTGAAGTGCGGTGTCCTGTATTATCACATCAAGGAAATATCATCAAATATCATCCACTATTCAAGAAAATTTGGTAGTATCAACCCGGATGACCTAAGATTATTGGGGTGAATCTTAGACGAACTCATAATGTCACGCTTTCTTACAAACCATACTTCATCATAGCACAGCTCACTTCACAATATGGTATGTTCGTTAGCCTTTTGTAAGGGCGAATTCTCTCTGACCAACGCTGGAAACGTCAACTTTTTAATTTTTCTACGTTGGTCGCTTTACTTTTACCCGCTTCGCATGGTACTAAATTTTCGTGCAATCATCAACGTATCGCCACAGTTTTCTTTTGAAACGTGGTATAATGTGGAGTGCCACGTTCCATTGACCGAATGCATAAATGGCGGCCAAAAATGTATTATTTTGTTTGTGTGCTAATGAGACTCACTAGCCTCGCTCTCAAGCAACATTTCTGTTATATTTTGTCCTTGCAAACGAGGTTAGTGAGGCTAATTAGCACATAAACAAAAGAATACTTTTTTGGCCGCCATTTATGCATTCGGTCTATGCTGTGCACTCCAGCAAATTGCGATGCTGTAACGCTTTGCCATGCTTCTGTGCTAAAGGAAAAAAAAAACTAACAAAATTCCTTCGCAGGCCACCAATCCAGCAAATTGCAACGCTATTACGCTAAGCGATACCATGCTGCTTGCAATCCAGCAAATTGCAACGCTATTACGCTATGCCATGCTTCTGTGCTAAAGGAAAAAAAAAACTAACAAAATTCCTTCGCAGGCCACCAAGATACCGGCATGCACGCTCCGCGAGAACCTGGACACTGAGTTCTTCAACAGTTTCGGAATGGAGTTTTCGCCTCGTCGTCTTCATTGTCTGGCGATATCGGCACAGGGGAAGGTCCGATCGTCCATATTAACTTCCTCACGAAATGTACAATTCATCACAAAACCAATGCATTGATTAAATAGTTATGAGTAACGATAATCATGATCATAGTAAATTATAAGGAAAATGTCGAAAGGATGGAGGGGATGCGCAGATTTACATATTTCTTTGTTTTCAAAACTGTTACACCATTTACATCCTCGGAGACCAAAGGCAGTCAATTGAGGAAGAGACGGAGAAACCGCGGCAAAATCAAGAATGGCGAAAAGTTTCGCCCATCTGATAAACTTTCTCCCGTCCCGATCCTGGGGGTGGATTCGTCCCGTCCCGACTCGCTGTTGATACTCCGCTAAGTAGTCAACGGACAGTGTACGGTTTCTGTGTCCACATTTTAGTGAAGTAAAGAGTAATTTGAACGGAGTAACTCCCAGAGACTGGTGTCTCGAAACAGTTCGCTTTCCCTTGGATTTTGTGAAATATGAAATCAAGTGCTGTTATGTAAGTTAATCAATGAAGCAACTTTAGCATGTTTCTTTTTTATTTAAGCGTCTTGCTGATAAAAACTGGAAACTAAACAACTTTAAAGAATTTTGCTGATTATTGGCTTGTAAGGGTCTGAATTATTTTGTAGTTTGTGCAGTCTCATTATATTACACTTTTGAAGAATACTTTCTCTTTTTGTCGAACTTGTCCACCCATAAAATTTGTGCCATTGCTCATAAAATAATCTGTAACTACGACGGCTTAAAGTGCTACTATGACCAAACTTTCTTTGGATTTCAAGACTACGTGAACTAAACTCTAACTGACCCAAGTTTTAAGCCTTGATTTCAAGAAGACTTCTTTTTAAACTGGAATTTTCCTATTTAATGGTCCGCCACTACTACAACAACAACAAACTTTATTTCAAGTTCTTAATTTAAACTATTTACACAAAAGCACAGGCCCGAACTTTAAAATCTTGAGAGAGCTGGCTCGCGGAGAAAATGACGTCAAAAACTCACTAGTTTAGGAATGCAATGCGGGTGTACATGGCTGAATTAATATGCAGCACGGGGTTTCGGGCTTTGAGACTTAAAATCGTCTTCCGCAAATATAATAAGCTGCATTTATAGACCTCTTTTACAATGGCAGCCAAATAAAATATTATTTTGTTCTAATGCTAATAAGCCTTTCTAGCCTCGCTACGACAAGCAGATTTCAAAAGAATTTTTGTTTCAAAATGCGCAGTAGTTCTAATTAACATAAAGACGAGTAAAAATAAATGACGTCACTTTCTCTAGTTCCAACCCTCTGATGTCCAATCGGTCAGTTTTCACGTGATTAGTGGCGGACCACGAAATCCAAAACTTACACTCAACGTAAACAGCCTGCGCATAAAAATCGAAACTCAAAATTTTGCCGGTCAAGTGTTAAGCAAACACAGTTTTATAATCCGAAAAAAAAAGGAAGTGATTTTTTTTATCATAGTAGCACTTTAAGCAGCCAAAACATACAATGTTCTGTTTGAATTAAATAGCAATTTAAGAGGGAACCTACAAGAAAGTTGAGGGGACTAAATGTAAGGCGAAAAAACTTCACTCTTGGATCACAAAACGATATAAAAAATCGCAGCACGCCACTAATAAAAAGAATCTCCTTCATTGTTCTTCATTTCCTATCGGACTGTTCCGTGATAAGAAACCGTTCATTCTGGGTTGGAAATGTTGTCTACATTGCCTCAAGGTAAAATGATCGCGAGCAAATTGGAAGCCGAGCGTAAGTCGGATGATGCCGTCGAGCATGTTGGAAACTCGTAAGATTAAGAATTCACTGTCAGAGTATTGTTACTGCCCGGAAATTTCCGATTGACATTGTGTCTTTCGTCATTCTTGCAAACTCGAAGACTTGCTGGTCCAAGCGCCTGTTCTTTAATATCTCTGCCCTGTCAATCAATCGTCGTGCTTTCCCGCTAAAAAATACAGCGCAGGTTGATCAGGGCTGTTCGCAGTTTGCAGCTCATCACGTAACCGGAAGCGCCAGTGTTCCTCCAGGTCAAGCCGCGCAACTTCCTGTCTGAGCATGTTGCGATCCTGACACACGAGACAGAGCCGGGAACCTGGAGCGAACTTGAATTGCGATAAGAATTGCTTGGAAACTGAGCGATCGCACAAGTAAAGCAATAACCCTCCGTAACTGAAACAAACCAATCAAAGAAGACTTCAGATGTCATCACAGACTGAAATAGAACGGCTTTAGATTGAGCTGCGTGTAGGACAACTCTGGATACTTCGTTTTAAAACGACAAGTTCTCCTTTGTACTTTGTCAATGTGAAACTTCTTCGATAACAACAACGCAGACGCAATCCCAATTTGCGTGCTGTCTTCAAAACGAAAGTACACTCGTACATTTCAAAGTGAAGAGGAAGGGGTGGGGAGAAAACAATAAGCCCCAGAGGGCGGGGGAGAAGAGAGGGTAGACTTTTCTGTCTCCTCTCTTCACAAGTCTACCTCTGTTAGGTTAGTTGGATGCTCCGAGTTGCTCCAGAATAGCGCGCGGTCAGAAACTAGGGGACTGGAGCGAGCGAGGAACACTCTTCTCGAAATATTCGATTCCCGGGAAAGCCCCTTTCGCGTAAACTGCTAGCAAATGCTAGAAGGCTGCAGACCTCTTACCTGGTCTCGTTCTTGAATTTAGCCATTTTCTCTTTATCCCATCCACTTGAACTCACAAACTCGACAGTTAGTTTCGGACCAAGGTTTACATAGCAGTCCACAGCCAAAACGGGATGATTTGGCTGTGCTGCAGTCACCGGGAACAGCTTAGTTGTGCCTGCGAGCTCAAGGTATCGTTCCAGAAGATAGTACGCCGGTGCATTGAGATAAGTAGCATCCTCTCGGTCTGGAGCAGTCACTAAGTTGTCGCCCGGCATTTGGTCTTTGCCGCGGTCGTTGCTGCCTTCAGCCGCTGGTACTGGCTCCTCCTTGAAAGCAGTGGCACCCCCTGATTCAATGAACTTCTTGGCTACCACCAAATGGTCGAAGCGACAGCTGTGGATTCCGCTCGCAAGAGCTCTGACACTGAAGTCCACGTCTTCCCACCAGTATCTACAAAAGAGAGAAAACGATGATGCCCGGTAACTGCCTACATTACTAAACAAGAACTAGCAATCCATTCACGAATGCGCACAGTGCATACCCTTAAACAGCCATGAACAGCTCTTGAAAGGTTAGCAATTAAATTCCATCCCTCAAACCCACATTTTCCTTCTCATTTAACTTACAGGACGTACAATCTGCTTCAGACATCAAATCTACTTCAAAGAAACAAATATTTCAATGTGCAGAGAAAATTCAGATAAGGAGAGCCAAAGAGTTGAACCCGGATCAATGAGTTCCCTTGCTTATTCCAATATCCACTAGGCTAACGAGACAAGCTCCTGGAAAATCGAATTTTTTAGAGTATTGAGATAGTAGTACCCAGCAAAACAAGTAAAAGCTAACCGTCTTCAAAGTGGTTTTTAGACATAAATAACTGTAGATCAGCGCGGCTTTGCTTAGAAACGATATTTCTTGTTGAACTAAAGCTCTAATTCTGCCTGTTTTCATTCTTTTTACAGCAGTAAGCTTGTCATATTAAGACGGGATATTACGTCGTGTAATTGCAAGGAAAAACGTCACGTCAAGTATATAACTTGGCTCTATCGTAAGTCTTCCGCGATTATTCAGTCTCGTTCACGTCCTACAATATGGCGAAGTATCCTAAAAAAATAAAAGGTACGAGCGGTATCAGAGTGGAAATAGAGAATGAAAGAATCTCTGTTTGTATGCTTACGTTGTCGTCAAAACCTCAAATTTGGTGATTTCCCGTCGTCGTTATGCAGAGGACCGCAAACATACTTGTTAAATCCGTGCTGCACGTGCAGAACGATTATTTGTGCTCTTTTAACCAATGATGTTATAATTTTGCGGCGATGTCGTAGTCGTAGCCATCGTCGTTTCCAGACTAAAACGTTCACTGAAAGGGAAATTCTCGTGCTATTACAGAAAAGGGCAGCGGGGCCGAGCGGTTATAGGGAGGTAGCCATGTAGTCTAGAAGTCTAGCTTTCAAGTCTTGACCTAACCAATGACTAGAAGTGTTTTTGTGAAAGTTCCTACATCAACTTAAGTGGCCTGTATCTCGCCTATTAGGATTTTCAAACAATTCGCACAGTTAAACGGGTGTACGTCCAAGGCTGCTTATGAAAGGAAATCCCTTACGAGTTCCGGCAATTTGGTATTTTTGCACTTTGGAAATGGTCGTTTCAATCCTCCCGAAAAGTCTACCAGGGGTAAAGGAAATATCTTTTAAAGCGCATCTTTGCAAGCATATGAACAATTATGCAGTAGTTACCTGTTTTTGTTGAATTTGATTGCTTGAAGCTTCTCCAGGTTCATCAAAAACGAAGACTGTACGAGTCCGTGAGTAAAAGACCCTTCAGACAAAGGGCTGGACAAATCGGTACTATATTGCTGCAGACCCAGCATGCCGTAATCCAGAAGATCTGGTGTGCCCTCCAGGTGTTGAAGAACTCTTACCAAGGAGGTCATGATGCAGGAAGGACCCTCGGTATCCTTAGTGCAAGATTCTTCCCTGCCAAAATTGTATACATGAGAAAACCAGCACATGGTTTTGAAGACAAAGCACAACCAATCAACAAGCCCTACAGGACACTCAGTGAAAAAAAAACCTTGCAAGAACAGGTGTCTTGGTTACAAAATACTAACGATTTAAAAGTTTATCTGTAATTCATAGGGGTGGACTTACAATGTTGGCTTTTTGTGAAGGATAAAAATCAATGTACCGGAGAAAATCCTCTCGGTGCAGACTTGGGAAAAAACAAACTCAACGCAGATTTGACGCTACGGTCGGGAATCGATCCGGGGACATGAAAGTGGAAGGCGAATGGTAACGCAACTGCGCTGACCCTGCTTCACGAAAGAGGAACATAACATAACATAACCACAAAACTTTCAACAAACGAACTGACTTACTGCTTGACAGGTTGTTTCAGAAGATTCTGCCACATGACGCAGGAGTCATCCATCATGAAGATGAACGGCCAGACCTCCTGACCTGGCTTGTTCTGAACTCCGAGCCGCTCGCGCTCTGTTTGCCAATTCTGAGTTGCAAATTCCTGTAGATTTTGAGACAAAACAGTAATATTTATCGTGCAGAGCAAGTGCAGCCCAGTCGCACGGTCACGCGTTCGTTCGAAGCATGGATTTTTCACGCTTACTGGCGACCACTCAAATTTCTTGTCGAACTGCCGTGCGCTGATCTTTCTGACTTTCATTTCATGTTCATGATTAGGGAAACCTACGGCAGTTAAATGGGCAACTGAGGCCCTGTTTATATGGAGAAACGTTGTCCCGGGTAAGAGGGGCAACCCCCCCTCCCTTTGAAACGGGTAAAGTACGAGTTACTAACAGATCAAGACAAGTTAGCTTGCTTCGCATCTTACCTTGATATAGTATCGAGCAGCTCCCAATCCCAGATTATCCGCGCTGGCGGGCAGCCCAACTATGACGTGATTTGGCCAGGCCTTGTGGTACAGAGCTATCTCCTGGTGTTTTACAAAGACGAGAAGGATGTGATCCTCACCTTCCATTGCGTGGTACAAGTTCAGCAGACCTTCATGGGAAAGAAAAGCCTTTTAAGTGCACTAAAAGTGCAAAAGACACGTTTAATATATCATTAGCTAAGGCCTTCTCCTTTTTCCTCCGTTCAATGTCGTCCGACGGATCCATATTTTTGAGTATAAAAAAAAGAAATAGAAAGGAAGGTAATGACTTACAGCATAGTTGCAAATTACATCATTTTGTTAAACTATAAACATCGCTTTTTCCCGTACATAAGCACTTCAAAACGCAAAAAATAAAAGTAAAGGGTAATAAAGAGGAGTGCTGCGTTGTGAACTTAGTTAGCTTAAGACTTTTCATTGACTTAGTTCATTGATTTCTGGACGAAGTGCAGCAAAGCGCCCATTTGACGAAGACATAACAGTAGCCCAGTTATCTTTAGATTCAATCTTGGAAAAAAAGGCATCACCTTTAAACTCTGAGAAATCAACTTATACAAGTCCTTGTTTTTATTCCTCCAGAGCCTAGAGATCAAGTTTACCGATTAAGATGAATTCTAGTCTATCGAAAAGGTGCAACGGAAAGGGCGCAGTTCTACAACAAATCTTCCTGACCTTGTTTTATCGGTCCGTACGGTAAGTTACGGAGCGAATCTTTCTTTCCGACTGGCGTTGATTCAACTGCCAAAGCGCGAAGCACGCGGGCCTTAAGTTATAGTACGGACCGAGAAAACGAGGTTAGTAAGATATTTATCGTATCTCTGAGAAGGTCATGCGAGCGGCAAAGGAAACTAATTGCCGTCAAACGGAACGTCCACTTGCCACAAGTGACTGGCATGCGCTGAATTTGAAAAACGAATAAATCTTACTGTCTTTTTGAAATAGTTGCTTGCAAGATTCAAACAGTTTCAAGTGTTTATTCGACACAAACAGGACGAAAAAAAAAACTTCCTTGAAAATATTGCATTAAAATTTCAAATTTTGCGGGGCGGACTGAGGGGCAGACAGCGGGACGTATTGTAGAATGGAGCGTTTTCACTCACGTGACCAGCAGCCATATTGGATTACTGAAACAAAAGAAAGTATTTGCATAAAAATAGAGTTCAAATCCCAGAGGATTAGTTTGGTTCACCATCATGGTCGCCATTCCTTTGTTTTGGAACACCAACATGGCTGCCGTGACGTCATGTGAAAACGCTCTATACGGCCCGCTAAGTTAGCCAATCATAGCTCCCGTACTATCTGAGATAACATAAAATTATTTACATCAT
Source organism: Montipora capricornis (assembly GCF_036669925.1). Lineage (NCBI taxonomy): Eukaryota > Metazoa > Cnidaria > Anthozoa > Scleractinia > Acroporidae > Montipora > Montipora capricornis. The sequence continues at coordinate 6,613,843 of NC_090886.1, read as the reverse complement.
GTCTTACCACAATCATGTCTTCCGGTACTTGGCATCATGATAGGGCTTTTAAATGACCCTGTCATCTCTTCAGCGCTCGCTGACTCCGTTTTCATCGACTTCACAGCCTCTCCTTTGGCACCAGTCAAAACAGCTGGAAGGCGCAAACTGCGAAGTTGCTTGTCCTTGGTGAAAGTGAAACTATGCACGCATCGGTGCGGGATTAAAAACCGCAGCCACTCCCCACCCTGCAGAGGATATGCGTAGCTCAGAGGAGTACTGGGACCCCGGCTTTCTCGATAGCTCTTACAACCGTCGCAATGGTGGTACGTGTCGTAAGCAGCCCAGTACGAGAGTATCATGGAAGATATTGGTCTCCTTTGAGACCGTTTGGTGGACAGCGGCTGCGTGGAAGCACCACCGGAAGTGGTGTTTCCAACAAGCGGATGTACTCGGAGCTTGCTGGTGGTAGAATATCGTCGTTCATTTAATATACAGCTGAAAGGTAGCTGAACTATCTCATTGTAAACAGGCCACACCATTCTCTCGGGATTAGCTTCTGAAGTATCGGGGATAACTTGCGAAGAACTTTCATCTGCGATAGACAACGATTCGTTATAGACATCCACGCGTCTCAGTTTTTGCACCGTTTGGTGTAATAGACGAATAAAATGAAGATACGCTTGCGTTTTACCAACCTATAAAGAATTGGGAGAAACAAGAACAGTTCATAAACACAAAATGGAGCTTTGTGATCCGTATATACCTTATTCCAAAATGGCCGCTATTTTAGTATTCTTTTGCCTCCTTGCAAATTGGCTCTTTTGGCCTTGCTCTCAAACGCAAAATTCAAAAGGAATATTTAACTTTGAACGAAGCCAAAAGGGCCGATTTGCAATCAAACAAAAGAAACTAAAATGGCGGCCATTTTGGACTAAGGTGTATTGCCAGTGAAAAAGTGAATTAGCCTATTTTCAATAAAATTGCACAATAAAAGGATGAATTGGCCGCTTTGCATAGGATAATTACAGAATTAGAAATCACAGCCACGTTGTAACAAACGATAAAAAATGGCGACCATTTTGGGTACTTTGTTGTCACGTGACCGAATATACAGTAAGTCACGTGACAACACAGAGCTCCTTTTTCTGATGGAGACTGTGTGGTAAGTCGAAAACTTCAATTTCGGAATTTTGTAAGACTGAAATAAAATGTTAAGATTTAACTTTTAGCCTCCAAAGTCAAGACTGAACTTTCCATTAAGGTGCGGGATTGCAGAGACCCACCTTTCATCACATCTCACCTCATTAAAAAAAAAAAGCAAAAACAACAGAGCACATTGTGCCATGCCTCGTTCGTTTAAAAACTGAATTAATTTTCCGCCATCTCCCATATCTCACTCGAACTTTCAGTCTAAGCAATCTAAAAAACGGAGCAACATTTGAGCAGTTTTCAAATGAATGCCGAACGTAACTACGCGATTGCAATTCTCGGTTTTCACATGACGTCACGACCGCCATGTTGGTGCCCAAAACAAAGAAAAGGCGGCCATGTTGGTGCTCCGACCAAATCCTCGGGGAATTTAACTCTATTATTATGCAAACGCTTCCTTTTGTTTTCGTTGAAAAACATGGCTGTTGATCACGTGAGTGAAAACCAGCAATTGCAAAGCTTAGTGATTGATTGAAAAATCTCGCACCAGTTTATCAACCAATCAGAAGGAAAACCAAAACCAATCACGACTTGCACGATCAATTTTTCCCGTGCTTTGAGCAAGTTACACCGAATTGCTACCAATTTGGATTGGTTCTTCGCGCTGTTTGCACCTGCTGTAATTGGTCGAAGTAATTATTCTGGTATTTGTTTTACGACACTCAATTGAAAACCGCTCTAATAATACTAATTACTTGTGGTGGTCCACTGAACAGAATTGATCTCGGGTGGTATTTTTCAGCGGCTGGTTTTTCTTGTTCCTTTCCGTTGCCTTCGCTTCCCGTTTCTCCAGCAATCGTGCTTTGCCGCGAATTTGGTTTCAAATCATACGCACGGTGAAGAAGAGTAGGTCCTTGAAGAAACACAAAAATCAGTTTACTCCAAAAGTCTCTCTAAACACTAAGACTCGCACCACAAGGCGCGGCACCTAAGGCACACGCGATTCTTTTCTCAACCCTTTAAATGGAATCTCCACTAAAATAACAAAATATAACTTCAAGCCACAGAACGTAATGTTTACAATTAAAAATTTTCAAACTTTTTCCAATGAAAGCGTTTGTAATCGAAAAAGTGAATTTCAAAAACGCTTGTTTTGGCTTTCAAATTTCACGGTCGCTGCCATCTTGAATAATTGTGACGTGTCGAGGTTGCCCTATTGTTCTGATACAAAGAGCGATTGTTCTGGAACAATAGCGCAACCACGACACGTCACAATTATTCAAGATGGCGGCCCTCGGGAAATTTCAAAGCCAAACAAGCGGTTTGAAATTCATTTTTTTTCGGATACAAACGCTTTCATTTGAAAAAGTTTGAACAATTTTAATTGTAAACATTACTTTCCGTGATTTAAAGTTATTTTGTTGTTTTAGTGGAGGTTCCCTGTAAGGACGGTGCCTACTATTGTTGTTGCGCATACATTCTGCGCATCTCGAGATACTCGGGTTTGCTATTGGTGGTGCTTACTAATGCAGGGATATTTTTGCACGGTTTAAAACTATGCTGAGAAAGCTGAACCTAGCAAGTGCTCTTGGTATCGAAAAAGAAAACTAAAAGTAACCATGCATTTTTCAGAGATAATCAAGCTTCAATTTGGGAAAGAACGCCATGTATTTTAAAGCTTTTTACAAATTCTGATTGTTGATCAATTATCTTTTAATTAGACTCACTAGCCTAACTTGCAAGGACAAAATACAAAAGAAATGTTGCTCGAGAGCGAGGCTAGTGAGTCTAATCAGCGGAAGACCTGAGACAGCAATGACCAGAACCAGGTTGCTGACCAGCGGTTTTCGTTAAAACAATGGTTGTCTAGGGGTGCTCAGTCTCGCGGGCTCAGAAAACCTGGTCGTGGTCATTTTTATTTAAGGTTTTTCCTAATTAGCGTATAAACAAAAGGATAACATTTTGGGCGCCATTTATGCATTCGATCTATGATGCCTTCTTTCGACAAACTAGTATGTTAATGAGACAAAATGAAAACAATGACGTCAGCAAAGATTCGCCAAAAAGACACTATCTGCGTTTGTTCATATATTATCATGAATTCTGTAGCAATCATTCATTCAACTCTTCCGAGAGATAATTCGAACTCACAGGTGACCATCTCCCAGTCGGCTGGATAGCTCAGTTGCTCAGAGCTGAGCAGTGCAATCCAACGGTCAATATATTCGAGGCCCGTTTAAGCCCGGATTCTTCTGGCTTCTTCTCTACCACAGACAACCTCGTTCCCAGGGTCTTTCATCTCCCCACCCCAGGGAAAGCGAAGAAAGAAAGACCCTGGTTCAGACTGGTCACGTATCTAAGTGACAAATTTTCCACCATGGGAGGGGTCCCCGCTTTTCCGAATATTGCCGCCGCTGGGGTAGATCAATCGCCATGCTTTTCAGCAATCTTGAATGTTTGATTTCGGAGAGCAGCTATGGAATGTAAATCTAAACCCAAAAGAAGTAAAGTGCTTGGGAGCAGTTTATTTTGGTAGAGACGTGCTTGCTGTTTTGCCTACGGGGTACGGAGAATCTGAACATTTCCTATATCCTACATCATTCATACGGTTTTCTTTGCCTCTTTCCCTATTCTCACAGTCCACTAAACTAATTAACTAGTCAATTACCTACGACTGCTAAGCGCTTTTCAGTTCCTTCTGAAGTTCTTGCTTTCTTTGATGCTTCGCTTTCACTCGCCGTCTTGGAATCTTCACAGCTACTATCTTCACCTTCACTAGCGCCTGCTTCAATCAAAACGAAAAACATCAAGATTATCAGGTTGAGTTCTATTAAGATCAACCGCATTTGGACTTTTTCGTGTTATACGTCATTTTTAATTGGCTTGGTTGATCAATTTTTTGAAAAACCGCATTCAAACTTGATTGAAATTGTTAAAAACGGTGGTGGGTGGCGTCCGCTGCAGTCCGAGAGCTTCTACTAAGTGTATAATTTCTTAGACCCAAGTATAGAATGCACAGCCACTTATTTCCATAACATTGAATAACAAAAGTTCCCATAGTTATGTGTTTCGTTCTTCAAAAGCTCTCTCTGACTCAGTTTCATGTGAAATGAATACATATTCGAAGTGCGCGTTAAAAGACAAAAGTGAGTGATCCTCGCACTCAGCTGAAACTTGCCGATTATAGACACCTGGGGCCCGTTTCTCGAAAGTCCCGAAACTTTACGGGCCATTTTCGGGTGTCACAATCCCCTCTGTATCTCAAGAAAGGAGAGGAATTAAATCGTCAAACTTCGCAGACATTTTGCTTTTTGTTACCTTGAAAAAATGTCAAAAGATCGGCTTTCCAAAACAAGCGGTCGACAGTTCCACAAATGGCTTTTCGGGCCCGAAAGGTTTTCGGGACTTTCGAGAAACGGGCCCCTGGCCCGAGTTGTTCAAACGATGGATAGCGCTCTATCCGCCAGATAAATCACTATCCACTGGATAACTCAATTGGTTTTGCTAGTGTTTATCCACTGGACAGTGATTTATCCGACGGATAGCACTATCCATCGTTTGAACATCTGGGGCCTGAAACATTCAGGTAGCTTCAACGGGATTTGAACCCGTGACCTCTGGGATGCCTGTGCAATGCTCTAGCAACTGAGCTATGAAGCCACTCAGTTGTGCGCTGGTCAATTTGTTGGGCTCATTTCCTTCCAGTGAAGGACTCGATGAGTCCTCCACGGGAACAAATGAGCCCAACTAATTTTCATGTGCTAGGTGCGTTTGGCCCTGAATTCTACAATTGCTCCATATGTAATCGAGAAACAAAGAAAGATCCTGCGGAAAGTATTACACGAGAAAGATGACACTAGAGTACGATTCGCGTTTGAGGCTAGCGGCTTTCATTTGAAACCCTTTCGCCATTTATATCTATTGCTCTCGTCTGACCTTGTAGCTTAGTAGGTGGAGCAGCGGTGATCTAACCCGAAGGTCGTGGGTTCAATTCCCACCCTGGTCGAGTTTTTCTCTGTCCTACTGTGGGCCCATTGCCATTAGTAGGGCTAACGCTCACATGGTTCATATGGGGTACAAAACTAGCACTTCACATTACACTCTAATCAGTTAAGTCTATGGAGGCCTTTTCCAAGAACCTAGTTTAAAGCCTAGTGCACAAGGACTTCTTGTCGCTCGATGGCGGACTCGTCAGGTGTTAGTACAATTTCCTGGGAATCATATGTTCCTTTTTTAGTTGTCTTTTCACCGTTGCTGAGCAACCAAGACATAATCATTCTCACGTAAAGTTGTCAGTCTTGATCTCTTTCATTCCAATCAAGTGCTACTGGTAATTGTAGCTGCATGCAAGTGGACAGTTATGACAAAGCGGGCAAATTGACCACTTTCATAAATGGCGGCCATCTTTACATTCTTTTTCCTAATGTTAATTAGACCTACTGCCCTCATTTTGAAACAAATTCTTGATTTGCATCCACGTGATGGGACGGCCATGTTAGAGTTCCAAGCAGTAGAAAATGGCCCACAAGGTTTGCATAATAATAGAGTCAAATTCCCAAAACACATTTTATTGCCTTGTTCTGTACACCAAAATGGCCGTCGTACACGTCAGATGAAAACCATCAATATTCTTTCTAAATTTGCTCGTCGTAGCGAGGCTAGAAAGGCTTATTAGCATTAAATCAGAAGGATATTTCATTTGGCCGCCATGATGAAAGAGGTCTCTAGTCGGGAAAGCACTAGATAACATCGACCTAAACCTGGTGAGCCATCGATATGTCAGCGGAGTCTTGAATTTTCGCTCGCTCCTCGCTCTCTCGCTTCTGATCGATCGCGGCGAGGATTATTTCAGTCATAAAACGGTCAATAGACCGGTCATTTTCGAGACGTTACAGTAATTTTCTTCATGCCATAAATTATCCCAGGTTGGAGCCTGTTGCTAGCAAATTGATTTTCAGTCTTTCAACTTGCAGCTAACAAATTTCGGGCGCTCTTCCCACTGTCGGAACGGATCCTATAACGGGTATAAAGAAAATTAAAGAAAAAAAAAAGAGGGTTAATTATTAAAAGTTCCACTTTGTGAGCGGCATATATGGCTCACCAGGCTTAGGTCGATGTTATCTAGTGCTTTTCCTCTAGTCGACTGCAACAAGAATACTTGCAGTTTACTTACTTGAAGCCATTCTGTTGCTTTCGGCAAATGACTCTACAGCAGACATCCCATCTTCTTCAACGACATCTGGAAATATCGAACGCCAACATTTTGATGTACACGTAACATGAAGGAAAAAACAGATTATTTACATGGAGTTTTACTCAAAGCCGGAACCAACTTTGTCATGACAACGAACATATGATGTTACAAAGGGCTTAAATTAACAATAAATCACAGGGGTAACTGTAAAATAACTATTTCATACTGATAAAAATACTTCACGGGAAAATCACCATTCACTTTTTTTGGAGTACAGACTCATAACTTCTAATTTAGGCAGTGACTTTACCGGCAATATCTGGGCTGATAACCACTCCGCTAGCACTTCGTAACGTTATGACCGGCTGCCTAGACGCATCTTGCTGGGAACCAGGAATCTGCTTTGGTTTTGGCTCCGTCCATTCCCTGTAGTAAAGAGATTGGTGACGAGGGTTTGACGTCACGACAGGCGGACGACCGAGCCCCACCCACCGGGTCTGCGGTGTTGTTGGCAGCAAAAGATGTTTGGGATAACCGTAAAAATCGGATTGGAATGCTTTGAAGACGGAACGTGAGACTAGGATCACAGGTAGTGGATAGGCTGAGGAGTAGCGACTAGTTCTGCAGGCCGTTTCTGCGTTAGAATCGTCTTTGGAGTCTGTTCCGGATTGATTGTTCGGTTCGCTGGTTTCGATGCCACGAGACCCCGTTCCTGATCCGATGTAACAAGCAATGGCACTGAACTCGAGCTCCAAGGATGATCGATACACAAATCCTCTGTCAATGAGCCTCAAGTCAATATACTTCAAAGACCTGAAAAGAGGATAACAAGGAGTCATTCACGTTTTCCACACAAAATAAAACGAGGAGAGAGTTGCGATATTGTATGGGGAAACTTGTGAGGCAGTTTCTTGCAGAGCCATGCAAGGGCGAAATTTCGCTTTCAAATTTTCAGTGCTAATACATGATCGTACTACCCCAAATACCGTGTGAGGAATTTTCCGTTTACATTCTGAGACTGATTTTATGGCACGTTTTCTGCCCAAATTAAGTATGAGATGAAGGTTTCGACTAAAATGTCCTTCAATTCTTAACATATCAAAAATTCCTCACACGGTATTGGAGTGCATTCATCTGTGACTATGATGCAACAAAGTGCGGTTGTTTTCGCAATAAAGTGAAGGGGTAGGAGCTTCTGCAGCAGACTCGGTCATTCTGTGTTTGAGGCCTCAAAACTAAAAGGCAATATTAAATACCAAAAACTTAAACTTTCTTCAAATAATTCAATCTATTAGCTTTAATATGATATACAGTTTGACCCTATACAAAAAAATAGCGGCGCGACAATTTTATTTTACCGGGGACGCCCCGTTTTCCTTTACCGAGACCGTAATACAGCAACGCACGTCCAACAATTGAAAGTTAATTCTCTATAATGGAGGAGTTCGTCTTGGATGATTCGCGGCATATCGGGAACACGCTACACTTCGGATTAAAACTGAGAATATTACAAAGCTTGGTGAAATAGTGAAATGTACTTACCTTGGAAAAGTGTCACCGGGTCTCTCTCTTCCACTCAAGATGATAATGCAAGGAAGGTCATGAAGATCTTCGAAGCTCTTCGGACTCCATTTTTCAAAGGACTTGGTTTTGGGTTTGGTTTGCCCTGCATGTAATTGCAAGTCGCATCATGATTAGCAACTTATTAGCAACACTATATATGTTCTCTTGGCTTTCTCTCAGCAGCCACTGAGTGTCTATTTGGCTGATTGTGACTCGCGGTCGCGATGGACTACTTGTTGAATCGCTATTTCTCTTCTCGAAGTTTGAGAGGCCTGAATTATGTCTGATCGTTTGTGGATGCCTCTGATAATAACATAGCAACAAGAGCAACGCTTGAACCTTTATGTGGTCTGGTTATAACCATGTACTAAAGAAACGTGATGACACAGTAATCGCCAAACTGGATAAAGGTTCAGGCGTTGTTGTTATCGTGGTTGAGCACCAATGGATCCAACAAATTTGAGAGAGGGGGTTAGATAGAAGCAAGGAAAATTTTTATCTGGGTCAACTTTTAATAAACGGTTAACTGCATGAACAATTAGATGATGATGATAATGATGATGATGATGATGATGAGGAGGAAGAGGAGGAGAAAGAGGAAGAGGAAGAGGAAGAGGAAGAACAAGAACAAGAAGGAGAAGAAGGAGAAGAAGAAGAAGAAGAAGAAGAAGAAGAAGAAGAAGAAGGAGAAGGAGAAGAGGAAGAAGAAGAAGAAGGAGAAGAGGAAGAAGAAGAAGAAGAAGAAGAAGAAAGAAGAAGAAGAAGAAGAAGAAGAAGAAGAAGAAGAAGAAGAAGAAGAAGAAGACAAAGAACAAGAACAAAAACAAACTAACGGAAGAGTAGCGTTTTGTCCGACACGACAGTCGAAGCAGCGTCCAATGCTCCCGTGTCCCTAAAATAGAATGTCACGGTGCCAGAGTATCACGACATCAATTTGAGCCACTCACCTCTTTGTTCCCCCCACAGTCTCAGCCGCTTCAAGAAATACTCCTCGATTTCTAGTTCGTTGACACCGTTGTCTTGTATGATTGCAAATCTGAACTGGAAGCCAAGCCTACAGAATCAAAAATACCTTTCTGTTAACAATGGTAAAATACGTTGGCGCCCCTGAATGCAGCGTCATGCTATATTAGCCAATCACAATAGACGAAGACAGTCGAATGAACCAATCAGAACAAGACAAATAAATCATTGCAACCGGCCCGAAGCGCGGGAAAATTCGCGTGAGTGGTGGAGTAGGTAGAATTTGGTATGTTTTTTTATTGGCTAAGAAAGTGGCGCAATCATAACCTTGAAGTGAACTGATTTTTTTACTCAGAAATAAGTTAAAAGATAAAAACAAATAAAAGATTCAAATAATTAAGCGAGAGACTCTAACCGGTATCTTTTTTACGCTATCGCCGATGTAAACTAAACTAACGTGGCAAGCTTTTAAAATTTCAAAAAATTTCAAGTATTTCAACGAAGGCATTTAACACAATCACCGAAAGGCTGAAATCTTCCAAATCAGAGCTTACGCCTAAATACTCCAGATCCTTGGCAAAAAATCCATAACACTTTTTAACCTGTTAGTCTGTGCGCCAGTTTCGATATCTGATGACCAAGAGTTTCCTTTACCGAACAAAGTTGAGAAATGCTTGGAATAACATTACGCGAGGAAATGTCGCTGGTCTCGGTGAATGTTATCCAAAGTTTTGTGTAAGCTACATGTCAACAAGATACTAACCTGTCACGTGTGTTCTTCAGGCTTTCAAACGCCAAATTCGCAAGCTCCACTGATGGTATCCGAATCACCAGCATGGAACCACTCCCATCCGCATTATGAACCGGCGACTCGATGATCTCGCGCATGATCTGTATTGTCTTCAATGTGCAGTGTGGTTCGGCAGGCTTGATACCCGCTGACCACATGATTGCGGCGCAGTAGTGACGAATAAGAAGGTAACATCTCAGAACACTGAGATTTACGTCATCTGTAGTTCTGCAGACAGGAAAAGGAACCAATCGTGTTATTGCACAACAAAAAGGCAAGACAAAAGGCAAGAAAACTACTCTCACGCCACCAATATTCATTTAAAGCAGTTAAAAGCAGTTTAACAAAGTTAACTGCTGAGCAAAATTAGTAGGTGTCTAGGCCTGTCGATTATTTAGAGCGGTCAGCGGTGTTAGGTACAGGCGCAAGCTCATTCTGTCGCTTAACCATTTGGCAATTAATCGGACATTTTTATACTTGTCCAGTTTAGGCTTTTGCAATGCTTTCGAAACTCAACTGACTATCTTCACATCTAGGTATTGTTATCAATCACCTGCTAGTTCTTAAGGCCATCTTCTCAAAAGCATCATCCTGTCTGACCAGAGGAAACTGATGCGTCCATTTGATCGACTCGCAGTACTCTTTCATCCCAAAATACGTGCCTTCATTAGTTTCCATGTGGTCACTGGAATTTTCCGCCATACTCAAGGAAACACCACCTGATAAAATTAATAATCATCTTTGCCGCTGATTTTCAAAGCGCAATTAGCGCAGATGGCTTAACGTTGGGCTTTTATTTGTCCAAAACCTCCCAGGAGTCTCCTCTATCTCGGTGGTAAAGAATCCGAACTAGTAATCGGAAGATCTGGTCGTAGGTTCGATTTTTGTTCGTAAGCACTCGGATTTTTCCGAGTATTCCAGAATGTTTCTTAAGTCGATATTTAATGATAAAAACTAGCGATAAAAAAATAAGCACGCCGTTTCGACCTTTCCGAGGTCATTTTCAAGTTCGAGTGAATGGTTGTGAAATTTGCGTATGCAGGCAAAACTTAAAATATGTGGGAACGAGAAAATTTTAAAAACCGATTAGAAATGTGTAACTTATAAGTTAGACTACGAGAGAAAATCAAAGATAAAAGTCTATTTCAACGCTCTGCAAACCGCATGGAGCACTTTCTCTCAGCGAAGACTGAATCACTTATACATTTTAATCGCTTTTTCACACGTTTGCTAATTTTACAACCATTCAATCAAACTTGAAAAAAATCCTCGGAGAGGTCGAAACGTCGTTCTTCTTTTTTATTGCTAGTTTTTATCATTGAATATCCCAGATTGTTTATCGATTTGAAAAACAAAACATCTCTTCAACACTAGAATGCTTTGAGGTATGGTTTTTACTGTCAGGGAAACGGAAGACCTTAGACAGCATTGACCAGAACCAAGGTTGCTGACCAGCGGTTTTCGTTAAAACAATAGTTTGCTGGGGGTGCTCAGTCTCGCAGGCTCAGAAAACCTGGCTGTGGTCATTGTTATTTAAGGTTTTTTCAGGGAAACTTTCCGCGAATTCGCTCTTGGAAGAGTAGAGAAGACCTACTCCCTTAAGGTCCGTGCAAACGAACGCAACATTGTCGTGCAACAAATCCCAACCTGATGCGTCCGTTCACACACCCTGTTGCCTGTTGTTGCGCGAAGTTTGAAACTGGTCAGACTTTCGAGCCAGCATTTCTTTTGTTCCGTGATTACTGAAGCGTAGCACAACGATGTTGCACCCGTTTGCACAACTCATCCAACATTGTTGGGGCCACACGCGCGCATTACAATATGGTCTCCATGGAGATGTACGTGCGTCATAGTACGCGACGCGCACGTGTGGGATTTTTGTTCAAATTTCAAACTTCGAGACTTCTGGAAAATGAACAAAGCAAATTTATCATTATAATGGCGGAGCAAGAAGAACACCACCAAGAAACGGCAAGAAAAAGACGAACACCGAAGCCAAAGAAAAAGTGAAGACTCTCTTTATCTTCGTCAATTGCTTCAATTAAAGCGGTAACTGCTAAGTACATACGAAAAAAAGACACGGTTCGTTATGAAACAACATGGCAGTCGAATTGTAAGTTTACAAAGTCTTATGGGTCGTATCCTTCCCATTATACATTGCGTGTTTTCACATTGTTGAAAGTTGTTGCAAGTTGTTGCATCAATTGATACCAACAACATCCAACATCTACCGGACTAACAACTCCCAATGTTGCGTCCGTTTGCAAGTAGCTTTACTTTCTTAAAAAAACCTCAGACACGAACTCCAAATATACTAACCTGTTTCTGATCTAACGTCGGACCAGTAGACTTCATTCGAAGGATCAATGAAGGAACAGTTCGTTTGAAAAAGGTAAGGAGTTGCCGTCACATAGAGCACAACCACATTATGAGCATCAAGAAATTCGTTGTAGTAAGGAAAATCAAGAATGCCGTGAGGACTGCCGAAAAATTGCGCCTGATCAAAAACGAGCACAAAGAGTCGTTCTGGTTTACTGTTAACTTGTTCCAAAACCTCTAACAGCTGTTCTCGTGTTTCTTCAAAGCCGCTGTGTTTGATGACGTACTTTCCTGCCGTTCTAAACAAAGTGGCTTGATCATACGTCTCGAGATCGAGTTCAAACAGGAGCCCTGAGCTGCAAAGTCTCTGCGCAGTTTGGTTATAAAGGGTCGTGAGTGGAGGCACAATTATGATCGCAGAAACAGCTGTGAAATTGTTAAGATCCAGAGCGTTGACATTTTCACCGACTGCACAGACTTGGTTGAGAAGGTGCTTTGCCATAAGGTGTTGACTAACAAACAGAGCTTGGTTTTGATGATGTGAGAAAGCCGTTGAAACCCGTGGCTCAAGTCTCGCAGCTTCATCGACCATTACTTTCGTCCTTGCAAACCCATTAAAAGGCACAAACACCAATTGCCCTTGTCCCATGGCATCCTCAAAATTGTTGATCATTTGTTCGAGAGCATCACTTGACAGCTTGAACAGATTCTCCAGCCGACTAAGATTGTCAGCAATCCGTGCTCCCACTGGGTGTCCTATCATGGCCTCCGAGAGGTACTTGGCCTGAAGAATGCTTGTTACAAGCAAACAGAACTCCGGTGATTTCTTCGTTGATGTTGCTAAGATAAAAATAAAATCAGGAACTGGAACCTTCGGGAATTTGGACTGATTATATCGGTGAATTTCCCAGACGAACTTCAAGGCCCTGAAAATTGCATTGTCCAAAGATACTGGCGACGAGACGATTTTAACTCGACCTTTGGAGTTTGCTGCAGTGAGACTTGCAAGCACCGGAAGTTGCACATGCATTACTGCATTGCTCTGGGCAAGAACGTGAACTTGTTGTTGCACGGTGGCTGTTAACTCCAGCCTGGCGTCTTGCAGCAACTGCTCAATGTCTTCTCTACTGATGCGGTCATCGTCGACAAACTGAGTCAGATACTGAACCGTTAGCAAAACTGCCATTTGAGTTGTAAGGCAAGGGACGGAGCCGAAGTACGATCTAGACGGATTCTCAAGGCTGTCATCCGCCCCCGCCGACGTTCCGCTGTAAGCTCCCGATATCATACTGCCGAACTGGTTATGGTCCGAGACAAGTGGAGGATCGAAGCACCCAACCAGGAGGTCACTGATAATGATGTCCTCAACACTACAGGATATTTTGGGTATAGAATGCTGGCAAAGTAGAAGAACTGGGCGCACGCCGCAAGCTGTTGTCAGCCACGGTTCGCTTGGAAGGTCACCTGTATCAGAGCCCGGCACAGAGGATCTGCCGGTGTCACTGGAATGGCCATCATCTAAAGTACAGAATAAAGAAACAATATTAAGGGAGTTCAAGAAACGACGACGGCGAGAACGCCACAAAACAATAATTCTCATTGGTTAAAAGAGAAAAAAAGTAATCGTGCTGCACGTGCATAACGCACTTTAGTATCCCCCACTA
>NC_090886.1:6582719-6595219 GCF_036669925.1 Montipora capricornis | reverse complement strand
CAGCTATGATCCCTGTCATCAGTTTCCAAGCAAGTGGTAGACAGGATATGGGTTGATAACAATTATCAACAGAACTACCCCTTTCTTGGTCCTTCTGACACAGCACAGTCCTTCCATTTCAGCTGTTATTACAATGTCCCCCTGTCTAGCTTCTACTCTTCCCTTTTTCAACTTTTTTAACCATTCTGCATTTTCATTGTGTGAAATTTCCTTACCCAATGTGTCTCTCCAAAACTGTTGGCTTTCCTCAGAATCAGGTCTAACTTCATTGAAACTTCTAGATGTTCCATTCATTTGTTGATACACCCTCTTTTGGTCTTGCTGGAACAATCTGTTTACTTGATATCGATGAATCCTTTTTTGATATCTTTTCAACTTTGCAGATTTAGCCTGCAGTCTTTGCTTGATTTCTTCAATTACGACCTTTTCTCCTTTCTGTTTGATGTTATACTTCCTCTCCAACGTGGAGTATTTTTCCTTCCTTTTAAGATTCCCTTGTTAAGATCTTTCCAGGATGTTAACGTGCCTCCGTAACTCTTCAATAGAGTCTTTGATTCTCCTTTGCCACCAAGGTTCTTTGCTTCCTTTTCCCTCGCAAGCACCAATTTTGAGCCCAACTTGTCTTGCTATGTAGACCGCAGTAGCATCAATCAATTTGTTGGTGTCAGTAACATTGGAAGTTTGTATCTCTGACTCTACTCTGTTCACCTTCTTCGTTCATTCTGCCAGCACTTTCCTGTCTCAACTCTCTTAAAACCAGCACCATTACCGACCTGTCCGCTTCTCACAATTTCCAATATGTCATTTATCATTTGCCTCTCCTCATCATTCCTCGTATCATTTTCTGTAATCTACACATTAACATCTCCATTTAATTCATCGACCTGTTTAGGTTCTGTGTCTATACCCCCGGCATCCTGTTCTTCTATTTCTTCATCTACTGCAGTCATTCTCCTCCTGATTTCATCCATCTCGACAGAAGTAAACCGCTCATTCTTTATGATCTCCCTAGCCTGATCACATAGTCTCTGCTCTGTTATCTTTGGTAAATCTCTTTCCTTCCAGACAGCATGAATTCTCTGTCTATGCCCTCTGACTGGTCTGCCACCTTCATCAACTTGTTTACTAAGGTAGTAGCACTCCATTACAACAACGTTCATATCTCTGCTCCACTACATTCTGGCAGTAGCTGGATGATGACCGGGCCCACCCTGCCACACAGTGGGACACCTGCCGGGCGAGGCAACTCACGCTGTTCACAGATGAATCATCATCTATAATCTTCACTCATTATGAGGTTCGTGCTTTTAAGGTGCAACTAGCACCAGTGTTTTTATTGAGACACTTTCTCCAGAAGGGCTGTCGATCAAGACTGAAGGGTCTCCCCTACCGTTTGTTGTTACCCCAACAAGGGTGGCAAGAAGTTGTTGGCACTTGCCAAAAGTGCCACCCCAGACTCTGGTGGGCGGGAGCCCTCAATTTCCTGTGGTTAGCTGAGGCACAAACCTGTCCTACCCAAGTCCCCCATTATTATTATTATTATTATTATTATTATTATTATTATTATTATTATTATTATTATTATTATTATTATTATTATTATTATTATCACATAATTATTATAATACACCTAAACATTGATGTAAGATCCTGCCTCTACCCGTAACTTTCGTGTGCGAGTTTTGCAATCACCAATCAGAAGCTTATGATGAGTACAACATCAGGTAACAGGACACATAGCTTTAACAATAAGTTTTGCAATCATTAATAAGAATCTTATGATAACTGCAACAATAGAATAATTATAGGCCTCCCCAAACAACTCCAACTGGTACTCCAACCTTGGAACCTTTCCGATTTGAAGTCCAGCCTTAACCATTCATCTACGCTACCAGCCTTTCCTTTACATTATACAAAAACGGAAAGGAAATTCATTTAAATGTCTAGTCATTTTAGCACTGGAACACTAATTGGGGACACTGTAAACTGAAATTAACAATTGATGCAAATCAAGTCAAATGTATACTGCTCGTAGCTATACAGACCCATACCGCTTCCCAAAGGTGATTCACTTCCTGTAGATTCCCACCGCCTCCTCTTTGCAGAAAGCACAGGGTTGTAAGACTGCTCAGGTGGGCAGTAACTTGATGGACGCAAACCTAACAGCCCGTCTTCCCTCTGCGAGTCTGTTGTGCTTGGTGCTTGCATGACACCTGGGCGAGACTGCACAGGCAAAAGATGAAGTGGCGCTAGGACAAAAAAAAAAAAACAGGAAATGTTTAGTTGATATAGAACCAGGAAAATGACTTTGATAACGGAAGTAACAGTCCCACAGAGTTAAAAAAAACAAGGAGTTTGAGACGGGGCCTACGGTTTATAGTCCTTATCTTAGAAAACTTGAAGGTTTAACCATTTGCGGATGCAATTACAAAGGAAGCACTTTATCCTCAGTTCTTTTAAGGCCTGGAGTACTAATGGTCCGGCCGGAGTCGAACTTGCGATCTTCTGAACGCTAGTCAGATGCTAAACCAACTGAGTCATCCGGTCGGGCCCGGTCGTAACTATTCAGATAGACTTGTTTTTATGGCTTAACTGCAGAATATCCTGCCACTTCTAAGCTAACCCCTAAATTTGCTGGATACAAGGAGAAGATGGAGACAGACCCCGAGAATGATTGACCAGAAGAGCGCCATACATGAAGTATACCTTGCGACTTCTTCGTTATCCCATTGAGACACAAAAACGTGCAAGTGGTTACTATGTCTTGTTCTTAAAGTCATGAACCAGATAGAGCAAATGCTAGTAAAATTTTATTTTGAAAATATGAATTGCTGACACCGAGTATCCATGTATCTGCATACATGTATGTATCCATTGACTCCAACCCACTCCTCCTGGGGGTTCCCCCATTGACTAGTGAAATCGTCTGGCGGTAGACAGAGTAAATTACCAAATCTCGCCAGTTTAGGCCGGTTTAGGCATCAAAGGCTTAAAACATTATTGGGTGATGGGTGGTATTTTCCAGCACTTATACGCGAATCCAGGCTCTTCAGAGGTGTAGCTTCAAAATGGCAGGGTATTCTGCAGTTAGCCCCTCATTTATTGTAGCTATTTGTATTTGTAGCTATTTGTAGCTGAATTACAGGCACAGATCAGCAGTAAACCAAAAACAATCATTGCAACTCTTAGACCGATCCACTTCTTATTAAATTAGGAAGTTTGGATTGTGTGTGGATGCTCTGGATGCCAATGGGATGTCTTCGGTGACCCAAACTGAACTCCAAGACGCAGTTGGCTTTTTTGACACACATGACACCATAAGCTGCCTGCTTTAAATGCTGCTGTGTATAGATATAGCATTTCTAATTTTGTTGAACAGTCAAACCAATCATCAAGGAATTTGAGTGTAGTGTTGAGGTGGTATTAGTATAGGTAATCAAATGGTGATGAGTTAGGGAAATTAGGGAATACTTTTACACGTGTTTTGTCCAAAATCAAATAATTTTACGAGTATACCATTTGATTAGCTATTTATTTTAAAATTAAGAAGTAATCTGTCACCCATGTTATTATGACTATTATCATCTATTATTATATAAACACCAATGAAATACCAAGTGAGTTTTCACACAAAAACATGATATCTTCACACGTGAAGATAACATGTTATTTTTTACACATGAAAAGATCACTGTTGTTATGGTTACATATGAAAATTGCGCCTTGCGATGCCTTTTGTGAAATGAATTAGTGTTTCATTGGTCTTTATATAATAAATAGAATATTACATGGCCGCTTAGAGATACGAACTTTCTCTTCTCGGGTTGAAAAATATTTCACTTGTTCACTGCGCTAACCCATGAAATATTTTTTGACACTCGAAGAGAAAATTCGTATCTCTGCACAGCCACGTAATATCCTCTATTTGTCATCTTCATCTTTATCACCATCATCGACACCACCATAATCATCGTCATCATTATCATCATCACCAATCATATTGTCTCCATATTGGGTAAAATAAACTTGGCGCATAAGCTTCTTAGCAAAGTGTTGTCTCTACATGCACATGATTTTATGAAGAATTTGGTACCTGACCCTGCAGCAGACCTCGACAGATCCTTTTCTGAATCCCCAGCTGAATATGGAGGTGGCATGTAAGGTCCCGGCACAGGAAATGTTCTTTTTCTCCCTTCAACTACACAAAGAATTGATTTTAAAAAAAGAAGAAAAGGCAAGGAGGATCATGAGTAAGTGATGCTGTGGTACAGCATTGGATTTTTAAACAGTTTCTCTAAGTTCAAAACCCACTCCTAACATTTAATGAGATTTTCAGTGTCATATGTGGTTGTGCCTGTTGGCTCTCAACTCTGAGCCAAGCGTTTTTTTCCCCTTGTCGTAACAAACCATCACTCAATTTGTTCTACTTGGATTTCAAGTGATTTGATAAGTTTATAGGTATTTCAACATAAGATAAAGTTTGCATTTTGACCAGATCAACAACCTGAAATAAGCTCGTTGCCACTCTGGATTAAAGTCTGATGAATGCAGTTACTTGTAAACAAAGTTACTACTCAAGTGAAGCTATGATCTTCGAAGTTATGAACGCAATTTTTACAATTGTGTAGAGAAGCCCAAAAAATTCAGGACTTCAACGGGGTTTGAACCCCGTTCAGTGGCTTCATAGCTCAGTTGGTTAGAGCGTCGCACCAGAATCGCGAGGTCACGGGTTCAAACCCTGTTGAAGTCCTGAATTTTTCAGGCTTCTCTACACAATTGTAAAAATTGCGTTCATAACTGCGAAGATCATAGCTTCACTTGATTTCATATCCACAGTTCATATGTGATTCATTTCATATACCATTTCGTCAAAGTTACTACTGTCAATAACTCAGCCTTAGCCCACCCCTAATAAAGACACTAAGCAGGAGTGTTGAATTCCTTCTACTTAAATCATAGAGCTTTGTATTAAGTTACATTCATGAAATTGTAAAACCAGGTGGCATCAAACCATGTCTGAAAGTGCTTGTCATTTACCTTTCCACGGTATGGCAGGCCCTTTGCGTAATCTCCCACTTGGTTCCCAAACAACATAGTACTTCAAGTGCTTCTGTTTCTTGGGCTGAGTGGCAAGCTGAAGGTTGATGTGACTTGAAAACTCCGTAAAGTATCTAAAACCCTTTGCTCCACAGCCAATGCAGTTTCCACTGAATCCAAGCATCGTAACATTGTTTTTCTCATCTGGTAGAAAGCGCCTGTCCACCTCAGCTACTAGCATCATGCTTGGTAACATTGGAGATTTTGCACCAACTAGCACAAATCCTTCAGAAGCTTGTACCGTCTTGCCACTGAGATGGGACAGTCGCAGCTCCCCACCAGCTTGGCAGAGACCTGAAAGGAAGATGTTTAATAATTATTATTATTATGGACTTCAAGCAGTCGTCCTTCCTCTGCTGAGGCATCAGCCTAGATTAAGCTGATGCTACCTGTGTGTCAGTCATGTTCTCTAAATTTCTGTATCAATAAAGTAAATGTTGTTGTTGTTGAAAAAAGTAGAAAGACCGATTGGCTCAGTTGGTTTAGCATCTGACTAGCATTTGGGAGGTTGTGAGTTCGACTCCAGCCGGACCAATACTCGGGGTCTTTAAATAACTGAGGAGAAAGTGCTGCCTTTGTAATGACATCTGCAAATGGTTAGAGTCTCTAGTCTTCTTGTATCACGACGATAAACAGTTGTAGGTCCCATCTCAGAACCCTTCAATATTCATAAACCTGTGGGACGTAAAAGAAACCACACACTATTCGGAAAGAGTGGGGCATGGAGTTCCCAGTATTGAGCTCTGTGTTGTGTGGTGTATCATGGTTGGGAGGTAAAATATTCGTAGATACAAGATACATCAAGCTACTCTATTAAAATCTGAGGGTAAGTAAAGATATGATATACATGTATACATGTTTGATATGATAGGTTCATAAAAATGCACAGAAAAAATCGGGTCAGTGAATAGAAAGACAAAGCTCCAAGCCAGAAGAGTCACAGTGCATGCAAGAAAAAAATGGGGCAAATTGACGAACATCAAGAAGAATCCTACTAATTTGGATAAAGAGGTCCACATACTCACAGGAGCAGTGCAAGAGAGGCACACAGTAAGTTGAGGAAATGCTGAGATTGTGTTTGTCGTTAGTAAACAATCAAGTTGTACCTGGTGTTGAACATATTGGTCCAGACTGCACAGGTCTGCTGTGCAAGCCAGGCGATCTCCCAGGTTCACTAGTCACATGCGATCTGACAAAAGAAGAACTTCTTGTTCCACTGTATCCTTCATCTTCATCACTGCTGGGCCTTGCATCACTGGGCATGTCTCCACGAGATGTCTGATTGGAAGTTAAGGGAGGCGTGTGGGAAAGCTGCATTAGCCTGGAGGATTCTGAGGAGAAAATGATATAATTTTTTGAGGTGTATAACATTTCCTTAATCCATTGACTCATGAACCTCCCCATATTGACAAGTAAAATTGTCTGGCATTAGACAGAGTAAAATCTACCAAGTCTCAATCCTAGGAGTCAATGGGTTCATTGGTTCATAGGGGGTACAGGGCATGTTATTTTGAATCGCTACGGTGAAAAAAAATTGGCCATGAAACTGGTCTCCATCATGAAAACTAACTAAGGTTATCTTTTCAATGCCAAATGAATAAATTATAATTCTAACAACATATAATACATGTATGTACCATATCATAGAGCAAGTTTCAATCAAGTATTGTAAAACCAAAACCAAAGTAATTACTTTGGCCAATCAAAAGGGACGGAGACAATCCAGTAAACCAATCAAAACTTGAAGTAATTACCCATAGACAACGCAAAGCGCGCCACGATTGGTTTTGGTTTCACTTCTGATTGGTTGAAAAAGTGGCACGAGAACTTTGAACCAATCACTGAGTGATGTGGTGCAAAACCAATGCAATTTGCTTAACTTACTTTCGAAACTCAATTGAAAACCGCTCTATAACACCATATCATATGCACAATAATACCATCCGAAATACGAATTTTGTCACTGTCCTTGTATTAATTTCCAAGGAACAGTTGTTTATCCTTTGTGGTCAATGATGTCTGATTAGAAATGCACAATCATGACCCTGAATCCATGCATTCTTGGAATGAGCTATAATGACAGTTGCAAGTTCCATATGCCAGAACTATTCATATTTTGAAGTTACTACTGACTGGAAGAAGCATGGAGTGGAAGCTCACGCAAGGGAGTCTTATCACATTGTTACGTAATGTTTTGATGTTTGCTGCACTTTGTTCTCAAGCTACTGCCCTATTTCTTCTTATTTTACCATAATTGTGAGTCTTTACACTGCAAACAAGCCATGTTGGGTTGAACATTATTAAAATAATACCACAGGTGGGCCTAGGCATGCAATGTGTGTGAAAATTATTTGGATTGTACTTATTACTACACAAAGTCATTTGAAAACATTAATTTTTCACATTTTTGATAAACGATTTCAAGTGACTTCCTACTATAAATCTCAAATCAAGAAGGGGGTAGAGTTAACCAAAGCTTGAGGTAAATTCTGAAGGCAAAGGAAACAAAATGCTGCATGGCAGCCAAGACAATTCTAGTATTATCACACACAGATATGGTTCTACAGGACCAATACAAGGAAGAAAAGAATAATTCAATGAGCCAAAATGGATCAAGTGATAGATCTGCTAAATGATTCAATGGCAATATAAAAATGACAAAAAGAGTCGATCCATTAAGAAGAGTGTGATATTGCAATTTGCATTTGAGAGGTGACAAGGATATTGGTTCGATGATATTGGATACACAGACAATACATTACATGCAATCTAGAACGTTCAAAGAATACACGAGGCCATGGCCAAAGTGTATTTAAACAAGTACCTAGAAGATTATATCTTATGGTTCCAGAATAAGGTTTCAGAAGGGTTTCAGTCTTAAAAACAAAATACCTTAATTAATATGCATGATGCAGGGAACTTTTGCAAGGGCAAAGCTTTTCTTAAATGAATGCCTTCTCAAAAAAACCCTGGCAGGTGAACTTCTATCTCACACAAAATAGGTTCTTTTTAAGTTCAAGGAAGTGGATTTTAAATGCCCTAGGCATTATGAAGATCTCTTAAATCATGGCTTGCATCTAGTATACATACCAGTTGTCCAATTCCAACTTCTGACGTACATTGATTAAGAGACTTTTTGGTTATACAAGGTAGATAATTTGGCGATGCAAGATATTCGAAGGGCCGTCATTTGAATGCAACCTTGCTGTAATACTGTAAGTACAATGGCTGTAACAGGAGTTGCCACCTCATAAAAGATCATGCAAACCTAACAGTCTCAATAAAATTAATGCAGATTTCAAGAATGAAGATATTATCAGACAGCGTCCACAAGAAAGGCGTGTGTCTATTAAGTGTTGCAGAACACAGAGCTCATATCAGAGGAGATCAATTAACAGTGCTTCCTGACAAGCCCAATATCCTCTTAACAAAGACAAAACAGCAGAGGAAAGTGATTGACCAGTTGTGGACATTCAGTGAAAAACAACATAACTTGTCAATGTGAACATCCAAAAATGTAGTCGAAATAAACCATGTGATCTACATGAACAAAGGGGTGGATCTAAGATTAACCTTTCCTTTGAGATGTCAGCCTATATTATTTTGGAACATACGTCTGCTTATAACTGTGTTCACAAAACAATATACTTCCAGTACGGTTACATACAGTCACGCAAGTGTTAAGAGAGGACAACCCAAATTGAGATATTCATTGATTTGTATGGATTTTTTGTCCATTTAGGTTCCTTTTTTTCTCTCTGTAGACATGTCTGTTTGGAAGAATAGCACAGATAACAGACTATTGATAAATACTAAATAAATCAATACAGTTTGGTTCCACAGGTTCATTTGGTCAGTAAAACTTTAAGCTGTAACCCTGCTCCATAGCCAAGATACAGTATAACAAACTGAAAAAGCCTTGTGGAGGTCAATACAATAATTTAGTACAGTACTTTGGAAATAAACTGTTTTTTTGTTTTTTTTTTGCACACTTGGTGGCAAAGATTCCATCCTCCGCACTATTATTATAAAACAAAATGGCATGGCACATATCCAGTCTGGTTGCAAGTTCGCAATATTGTTTACACTGCAAGCTAAATGACTAATGTTGTTGTTATTGCATAACTGCTAGAAAAACACTAAATCATGTTAACCACATAATTCAGACCACAAATTTAAGTTTCACAATTTTAAATTCCTTTTCTTTCTCTTTGGACAAATATAAAACAGCTGCAGTGAAACATTGTTTTTGAGTGTTTTAAAAGCTATCAGTATCTGTTTGATTGTTTCAAGGATAGGGCGGGTCCAATGAACATTGATAGCAGCGACAAGCTAAAAAGGCCAATCCAATATACCAAGCCAATTATGTACTAGCTGTTCATTATTGGCATAACTAACTTGCATTGCACTAAAAAGACACAATTCCCTTCAATTCTTAATGAGGAATTACTTTGAAAACTTTCATACTCATTATAAATTAAAATTCACTTCATATATACATATATTGGAAAAATCCCATCAGACAATGCTGTGAAGGATAGAAATAGACCAGTGTGGAAAGACATAGAAATGGAATGCTTCTCTGAGAAACACTAAGGAAACATAATTTGTATCATCTATTAGAACTATTAATCACTATTTTCTTGGCTAAAGGATCCTATTTCTAAACTCCGTCATTACAAGCCAGACACATATTTTCTGCACTTGTGAAAAGGCACGTGCGAAAATGTTAATTTAAAAGATTTTTTAAGATAAGTAAATTTTTGTCAACTAAATTAAAAGAAAAAGATGTTGGAGACTTATGAATTGCACGCACATTACCTTCCTGGATTTAGAACATTACTAAATTTTATGGCCATAAATAAAGCGAGAAAGTTTTATCTTTGTGTGTGGTACTAAGTCTAGAAATTGAAGAAGGTGACCGTTTGTCTAAATGATGGAACGTGCTGTTAATATTCAACAACAATGACAGTATAGGTGCAGTTGATGTACATGGTTTAATGCTACAGTGGTTAGAAAACTAACAAAAAAAGTTATGATTAAAGACCTGTAGCTTTGTATGTAATGTAGCTTGAAGCCACGTCTGACTGTCATCTACCCTGGATTCCAGAGGTCGTTTTCTCACTATGAAAAGAGCGACAAAAGAGCGAGTCGCAAAGCGGCGATAAAAACCTCTGGTACAGGCCGTTAAAAACCTCACTTCCATGCAAACCAACTTATTTTGATTGACTTCCAGAGTAAGAGCTTATTTTAGAAACTTGGGAAAACCGGTTTTATCCATGTGATAAAAATATTTGTGCAATGTTTACCGCTCACTATACTGGGAAATTCTCGCGGTCAAGTGAATAGATCGTTGTCACTGTTCAATGAAATAAGCCAAAAACTTGGAATGTTGTAGGAGACAAATTCATAAATCACCTCACCAGTTCCCAAGTACCAGAGGTTTTTCTCACCGCTTCGTGATTCACTCTGTTGTTGCTCTTTTCATAGCGAGAATATAACCTCTGGAATCCAGGGTAACTGTCATCCTAGCGTTAACCCAAATATACAGTACAAAACAATCGTATTCAGCAGCCTTAAAAACACAACTTCACAGGTTCAAGAAGTAAAAACAATGCTCTAAACACTTTTAAACGCAATTTTGTATTAGGCAGTGTATGACCTTTTTGTTATTGATTTTAACCTCTATCAGTTCTATTTTACTGTTATGAGGTGCTAATTCAGCATAATTTTCACTCTTCCCTACCCAAAGATAAACATCACACGAGGATGGCTCAAATACACTATTAAGGAGAACCAGGCAAGATCGTGTGATGTGCCATATGTGTAAATTTTTTGACATCAAAAATTCTTATTTCAGAAAGGAAACAAAAATAATTTGGAAAAAAATATTAATAACAATTTTCTCCAGTCAATATTCTTGTCCTTCAGGACACTGAGTACTATTAGCATAAATTTACAGTAACTTTTTGGTTAATAGTGATTGATTCAGGTTCTTTTATGTACCTGTGTGCATTAAAGAAATTAGGCTAGATATGGATGATTCATTCTTCTCATAAATTCATGCTCCCTTTATAATAATTATTAGGGTCACATGCATTAAACTGAAATGTCAGACTAAGAGTTACGCTTACAAGCCAGTCGCAGCCTATATCTGCACAGTCAACACTAATTATTTTATTCTGCTCAAAGTTGGCACCAATATTGTTTTAGAACTAACTGACATTGTAGCTGACATACCTGCAATTAGCAGAGGAATGAATTATTGTTATATATTATCTCCATTAGCTTCATTTTAGGACAATGATTAAATCTACATGTGTTTTAATTTTTTTTGCTTTCTTGCTGCTCGAATTTCCAAAATGTTGTGCTCAGTTCAGTCCCATGGATGCACTCATTGGTAGAGGTGAGAGAAAACTTACATGTGGTTACAGCCCTGCTGGTATCCTGGTGAAGTTTTTTTGTACACAAAGACCTAATGCTTGTTTGCTCAAACAGGAATTGAAGAGTAGGAATTTATAGTAAGAAACTAAAACCACATGGCCTTAGTGTTCTCATCCTCCAGTAATATACAAACACTGGACAGTGGATATTTACGTTGCCACTTGATGGCTTCGGTAAATATCCACCCCTAGCCACCTAAATATACCATGCTCTGCAAAATGGTAAGCACGCAGGGCATTTTTGGGGGCGTTCTTATTTTTATTTTAGTTTGCTTTCCTACATTTTGGGGGCATTTTTAATTTAAAAAAAATTATTAATCCACTCCCACTTGTTAGATGTGAGATGATAAGAGCCAATTTGGCGCTACACGCCTCCCACATCCAATGCACGCTCGTAGAATAATTGTTAAATATTTACAGCTCAACTCAAATCAGCATGAAGTGCTGAACTCTCCTTCCTCTCTACTATTCAATGCCCTATCTCTAACACATGCCATCCCTGCCCATGGTGGATTTTTGCTTTCAGTATGTAGGTCATTAACCCTTCAAAGCCTTCTTTTCACCAGCATGTCTTTCAACAATTTGTGCTCCTTTTAAAATATTATAAGAATTAAAATTATTATTGTTTAATGAGGCTATTAAAAATGATGTAATTTAGGTAAGGTTAATCTCAAGCCAATGAGGCCTGTGGCCTTTTCGCACCAAATGGGCAGGCCTTTATTTTGGGGTTCCCCAGAATCCGGCAGGGCTTGCATGTGCATGGCCATGCAATCTTAGCTTATCTTTGCAGTCCATTAAGCAAATAGTTGCAGATTCATCAAGCCCCACTCTTCCCGTCCCAAGGCTACTTGGTCGCAAAGGTAAGCATTTGGTCAGGTAAGTGTTTCTTCCACTACAGCATGTTCCAGTGTGCTGGTGCTGGTTAGCAGCTGCTTCACGGTATTTCCCGTTTGCGGGTTG
>NC_090886.1:6520219-6572719 GCF_036669925.1 Montipora capricornis | reverse complement strand
TGCAAACAACCCCCTCCGGGGAAAATCAAAGATCTATAAAGCGTTAACAGTTAGGCTCAAAAAGAAACTTTTGTGCTGCGTCGATGGGGTCGAATGCAACCAAAAATTTGGGTTTCACTGAAACGAGTTCATATAGACCTTTTTACCGATACGGCGGCCATTTTGATTTCTATTGTTTCGAATAGCCATTATGGGATGCCCAGGGGGCAAAGACATATTAACTTGCCCCCTGGGCATCCCACAATGTCTTTCGAAACAATAGAAATCAAAATGGCCGCCGTATCGATAAAAAGGTCTATTGATAAAGGTGACTTGTCAACTCGTTTGAAAAAACCAAATTTATTTCCCGAATCACCATTGAAAAAGTGCATCTCTTCGAAATTGTAATTGTATTGTCTTGTCGAGAGTCCATCAATAGTAATAGTAAGATTTACCCAAATCAGAGTTAATGCATGGAGATGGTTATGAAACTCGACAAGTCTTTTTTTTTCATTTTTGGCCTTGAGGGTGCACAAACACACTTTTTTTTTGAGAAGATAACCAATTAAATCTTTCGATTAAATTAGTCCCTGGATGAACTCTGCCCAAATAGACCATTTTACAAGGAAAGATCTCATGGATATACCCACCACAAGTCCCCTATGTTAAACTCTCATTTTACATATTAAAGGACAGTTTCACGGTTTTGCGCATGTCCAAGCTTTAGCGCTAGCAGTTGTAAATTTTACGGTTTCTTACTGAACCAGATGATGTTAATTAAACACAGAGAGTGTTAAAGCAAATACACTGAATGACTAAGGCCCAAATTTGGTGGAAGACATTGCGGGTTTACACAGAAAATATCGAATTTAGTTTTGATTTCGAATTTATTGTACGGGTCGAAAATTTATTCTGCGCATGAGTTGTCATAACGCCACGTAATCTATTCGCATGCAGAAGGTTCATAACACAAGTAATTCCAATGAGTAATTCCACTTCTATGGCATTGTTTCCGTTTCCTGCGTCAGTGCTTTCGATTGTTTCAATAACAATGGAATTAAATGGGCTGACGCGACTCTTTGCCCATGCGCAGAGACGTGAAACTCTCCCTTTAAGTCTAAGTGTCCATTTCAGTGATTAGGTCTAAACTCTCGTTTTTTTTTTTATTGCTAAAGCAATATTTAGTTCTAGAAACTGATTTAGAATGGTCATTTTTTTTAGAGTTATGGTTGGTGTGTATATCCATGAGATTCTTGCCATTTTACAGTTGTAGCTAAGTTACCTGGGCTAAGAATGGAAGCGAGGCTGCCGGTGACCCTGCTTTGATACAAACCTTTGTGCTTTTAATTTCTAATCAGATGTTAACGTAAGCTAATTAGAAGTATAACAACACAATTTGCATCATAATAGCAGTGAGTTCGGTATCAATACAAGGTCACCGGAAGCCTCCCAGCCATTTATAGGCTAGGTCACTGAACAAACACTTGTAAAATGGTTATTGGCCCCCATCAGCGTCAGAAAAGTTTCCCTTTTTAAACCACGTTTTGCGGGAAAATGGTAAAACAATGACCTGTGACCTGTGTTTTGTACAATTCCCTGAAGTGGGAGGCGCGGTGGCCTCATGGTTAGTGCGCTCGACTCCGGCTCGAGTGGGCCGGGTTCGGGTCCTGGCCGGGGACATTGTGTTTCGGCCTTGGGCAAGACCCTTTACTCTCACTGTGCCTCTCTCCACCCAGGTGTATAGATGGGTACCGGTGAAATGCTGCAGGTAACCCTGCGATGGACTAGCATCCCATCCAGGGAGGAGTAGAAATACTCCTAGCCGCTTCATGCTAATGAAACCGGAGATAAGTGCTCGCCTGATAGGCCCGCTGACTTTACTTTACTTTTGCTGGAAAATAAAAAGTAGATGGTTTTCACCTGACGTCACAGCAGCCATGTTGGTACACAGAACAACAGAGAGAAAAAGTCTTTTGGGAATTTGACTTGTGCAAGCATCATGGCCGTCTCATCACGTGATTGAAAACCATCTATAGACCAAATCGCCGGCTAACTCAATGTTGCAACCAATTCAAACCCTTTGGGAATAAAGCGTTTTGTTCCTGGGATTTTATTATTGAGATTTTTTCTCACAAAACGTCATTTAAAAATGACCCTCTTCTGACGCTGGTGGGGACAAACTTGATACCAGATTCTTATATTACTCTTGGATAATGGGCTCTTGGTCTTGCGGTATACTTATTCAGTTCTTCTCGGTGGTGTTGACATTTCCCGACAAACCTCTCAGACAGAACTTCTGTCTGAGAGTTTTGTCAGGACAAGATATGGACCCCATCTGACTGTTTCAATTCTTCATTGTTGCCCGAATGAGGAGAAATGAAGTAGAAATTCGCAGCTGTTGTCCGTCTCGTAATACAAAATGTCCCTAATCAATAGATTTAGTGAATTTTGCTCCATCGCGATAATCCAGGGGATTTTGTGAACTTTGCGTCATTAAAGGGATTTACCACCGTGTTTACGTGACCCGCCAGCTCACCCCACTTGATTCAGACAAAACGCGAAGAATTCACACTCGCGTGATGATCATGACTAAAACACCACACGAGTACATACGGGTAACATACGACTAACATACGAGTAACATACGGAACATACGGATACATACGAATACATACGACTAACATACGGCTAACATACGAGTAACATACGAGTAACATACGGATACATACGACTAACATACGGATACATACGAATACATACGAGTAATACGAATGTTTTTCTCATAAAGGAAACTCTAATTATAAGCCTTGCAGGCATTTTTCACGTCAGCAAACACGTACCCGGCTCAGTTTGAGTGGGGAGGGAGGGGATGTTGATCGACCCCCCAAGGCTTTCGTTAAATTTAGTCACAGTAAAGTAAATTCACATGGAGTGCAAAACCCTTAGCTTGCCTTACAAGATGACAATATATTCTGGATGTCGCTGATGTCGTATGACGTCATCAGATCCGCCATCTTGATTTCAATATTTCAGCTTAAGTTGCCTATGATAAATCAGTGCAAAAAAACAGTGCAAAATCAAGCCAGAAAGCTTAAATGGGGTAAAAGATTATGACAGACCTGCTCTGACTTCCTTACTGGTATTAAATGTAAACTGGCCTGAGTCATAATCATCTACGAGAGCAACATCCAAAATATATTGTCATCTTGTTGCGCAAGCTAAAGGGGGCGAAATACGAGATACAAAAACCCTCAACTTGGCGCGCAACATTATTTCGTTGCAAGTTTGGGTCGATTTCTCCCGTTTTTCACCTTGCGTGATCAACTTGTCGCGCAACAAAAACATTTGTTGCGGGTTGAAGAAAGTTGTTGCGAAAAGTAGAGCGCGGATCTACTCTGAGCCACAAATTTTGGCTTTGTTGCTCGGTTTTCATCAAGCTCACAACTTGTCGCGCAACAAATGTGCTCTTGTACTAGCAAATCAACCACTCAGCGCCCTGCATTTCTTGAACCCGCAACAAATGTTTTTCTTGCGGGTCAAGTTGATCACGCAAAGTGAAAAACGCGAAACATCGACCAGAGCTTGCAACGAAACAATGTTTCGTCACAAGTTGAGGGTTTTTGTATCTCGTCTTTCGCCGCCTTAAGGGTTTTGCACTCCATGTGAATTTACTTTACTGTGACTAAATTTAACCAAACCCTTGGAGGGTCTATCAACATCCCCTCCCTCCCCACTCAAACTGAGCCGGGTACGTGTTTGCTGACGTGAAAAATGCTTGCAAGGCTTATAATTAGGGCTTTCTTTATGAGAAAAACATTCGTATTACTCGTATGTATTCGTATGTATCCGTATGTTAGTCGTATGTATCCGTATGTTACTCGTATGTTACTCGTATGTTAGCCGTATGTTAGTCGTATGTATTCGTATGTATCCGTATGTTCCGTATGTTACTCGTATGTTACTCGTATGTTACCCGTATGTACTCGTGTGGTGTTTTAGTCATGATCCTCGCGTGATCAGCTTCCATGATTTTTCTATGCATATATCCAATTAAACGATTTGTTCGGGGAATCAACATGGCTGCAGTGAGGTAAGAAACTGTGAAGTATACGAGAGCCTACGGAATTCAGTGGCCGGAGAATGCCATCACCATAATACAGTTTTTCTCAATTAGTTAAGCTCCTGTGCCATGAATTCATTTTTGTCCTGGTTTTTGCTCTATTGGCACTGATTCAAGTCCTCGGGTCTTTCAATCTACAGTGAAAAAAACAACCTTTCATTTGAACCAGGTCAACCAGGAAGTCTTGCGTTCCAAAGAATCACGGTTGCAAAAACATACGTAATCCAAGGTGAGTTTTAAAAAAATGTTTTTTTCCTAGCGTTAGAATTCCTTAGAAGATTGCTACAAGCAGTGCCTCCTATGTCATCCGAGATGAGCGGTTTCGTCACGCAATCGAAAAAAATGTTTCGAGAAAGGTTTGGGGAACTGGGGAGAGATTTCTTTCCCTTCTCGCTCGATTGCGTGACAAGACAAGATTGACTCAAGTTGTTAAACGCCGTAACTAAGTCGATGCATGCGGCACAATGTTTAATTTAAAGACAGGCGTAGCTCAGTCGGTTAGTGCGTGGCCTTTTGAGCGGCGCTAGAGGTCGCCAGTTCCATCCCCGTCTCATTCCATCGATTTATATTTCGACTTCCTCTGATCATTGTAAGCTGTAGCTTTGAATACTCGTAAAACGGAGCCTAGCCGGAGGAAGGGGGTAAGAGGTGAGCACCGAGGGCCAAAAGTTTATCAGTAACTGTAGTTCACTGTAACGTGTTACTCTCGTGAAATAAGGACCTTTAAATTTTACGTTTTAGTTAATCAATCTCGTATATCTACAAAATATTTAGTTATTGTATTGGTAAAGTGGTCATCGTAACTTAAGCAGTTGCAGAAAAGCCTAAAAGAAAAATCCAGGCTTGAGCGAAACTCCAAGGGGTCCTATGCCCGGGATTACCGAGCTCTAAACACAGCGCGCATGCGTTTGATCCAAGTGTAGCCTGTTCCAGGCTCTCAGATAGTTCAGGCGAGGGAATGAGAACTAGTCATTTCTTTTCAAGTGAAGCGCAACTGCACCGGCGGGTCTAATCTGCAGGTCGCAGGTCGCAGGTCACAGGTTGCAGGTCATTGTTTCACCAATACAGAAAGTATCCTAAACATTCTTAGAAGCTAACCTTAAGCCTAATTAGGCCTAAACAAAAGGCTTTAGGCCTAAAGTTAGCTTTTAAAGGGGCTAGGTCACGCAATTTTAGGCAATTTCAGCACTGATCGAATGGTCATAAAATTAACTAAAATATCAAAATAACTGTTCAAAACTATAGAAGAACTCTAACAACACAGGGAACACAGAACACAGGGAAGCCAAGAAGGGACATGGATGGAGAAAACTGGAGAGGATTGAAATGGATTGAATTTGGGTAAATTTGATAAACGTCGGCCCACATTTTTTCAAATTTATATCAGTCTATATCAAAATGTCATTTACAAAGCTGGAAAATCATTCTCAGTTGTTATGTTGTGCCAATTTGACGTTTAGAGCTCATAATTAACAAACTTGAATAAAATTACCTAAAATAGCGTGACCTAGCCCCTTTAAGAATGCTTAGGATACTTTCTGTACTGGTGAAACAATGACCTGCAACCTGTGAACTGCGACCTGCAGATTAGACCCACCGCAACTACATGGTCATGGGTTCGTCGAATCCCGATCAAACTCGGATTTTTGTCAGGTTTCTCAGCAAATACTAATTGCTTTGCAACTGCGATGACCACTTTTCGATTAGATTTATACTGTCAAGTGCCACCCTCGAAAAAGAAGTTGATTATTATCATGGAAGACTTTATTGTGCAGAATACGAACCAGGTGGCCTAGGCAATTATACTGTTTATAATGTATGTACAAAGAAATAATCACTTTCTAAGGAAAAAAAAAAGAAAAAAAAAACTCTAGAATTGTTCATTTCGATAACGAAGCTAACGAGCGGCTGTCTTTATGAAATAAATCTCTTCACGATTTCACAATTTTGAGAAATTATTCATTTCTGTGACTTTTCTATGGTTTTGCTTACAACTTTTTTATCTTGTAAAATATTAGTCAATTCGTTCTTTAAATTAATAGACGGTAAGGCCTAGTTAATACGTCGCGCTATCGTCGAATTTAATTTCAGGTCCTACTTTAAAATAAATCGACGATAAAGCGACGTCTAAAACGAGTTCAATTCGTCTGTTAAATTAAATTCGTTCTAGACGCTTTATCCGTCTGACGGATAAAATATCTTCAAAGCGTCATCAGTTTATCCGTCGCCGCGTAGCGTCACGTCGAATGAAATGCATACATTATTTTCGTACAATTATTAATTTTTTCCTCTGACCAGGTATATTGCATTCCGGCTGAGAAATAAATTCCATCATGATTCGACCCATTAATTTCGACGCGAAAACCCACGGTACAATTAATGTCGACGGAAGGACGAATTTAATTGGAATTAAATTCGTCTGAATTAAATTCGACGATACCAGGCCTAAGCGGCTAGGAATCAAATCGAAAATTACTTGTATACTGCTAACTTTGTGTCCAGAGTATAAACTCTTCACTCCAATTCTTAAATCTGCATATTTGTCCCTTTCGAACATTGCCCTCGCTGGTGTTGTCCCCGGCAAGCAGACAGTTTCTTCTATGATGAACCATTCCTTATCCACTTTGTCTAGTACACTTATGTCAGGTTTGTTGACTCCATTTCTTGGGCATTTTTCCAGATGCCATGGAATATCCCACAAAAATTTCGCTTTTTCATTCTCCAGACATGGTATTGGATGGCTCTGCTTATACCACGGTAGAAAGTGTTGAGATTCACTGAATTCGAACTTTTCCAATATACTGTGGTATATTATTATCATTATTATTATTATTATTATTATTATTATTATTATTATTGACATACCGGTAATTCAAATATTTAACAATTACTCACCGAAGTGGAGGTGGCTAGTGATGGATATATCCACCACTAGCTACCGACACCGAGGTGAATAGTTGTCTAAGTATACATTAAAACAGTGAGATAACATAGCACAAACAAGAAGAGTTTAACTCATTTATTCCTGCAACGATAACAATATTTTCGGGTACAAATCTCGCGCCAGTTGCTCGGAGGTGAATAGCAAAGGATAATTCGGAGTTTGAATAACTACCTTATTATAGGAAATTAACAATGCACGTTATCAATGCGATGAAATTTACGTTACACTAAATTAACGCGAATTTTTCAAAAGTTAGGTTCACATGCATCAAATTAACGCGAATTTTTAGATAAGCACGTTGCTTTACTTACTGCGATTTTCATAATTCGCACTTTAATTTACATTTCTGAACGCCAAACTGCGTTTTGGCTGTCGTGAATAAAACCTTCCAAGACAAGTCCACGGACGTTTCAAAGTTTTCTTTACAGCCGAAAATTTTGTTTTAAGGCCTCGCTAAACCTTATTAATTCAAAAGATCTTTCAAAGCCTCAGTATGCCGCAGTAATACGAATTTGCTGCACTTAAAAAATCACAAGAAACGTGTCTCATGGAGAAAATTTATAGTAGTTAGCTTTTAGGATTGCTCAAATGGATCTAGTGAGGAACTAATAAGGTTTTTTAATGAAATAAAGGTGCTTTAAAATAATAATAATGTTGCAAAATAACGTGCATTAAATTTACATCGACATTAATTAAGATGCATTAAAATAAGTAAACGCGAATTTTGTAAAATCGCGTTAATAAAGTGCGTTGTTAGCTTCCTATAATAAGGTAATCAGGGCTAGCCTTCAACACTATCCACTGTTTTAGTAGATACTAACATCGGATATTTCATAGATTCACTATTTTGATGAAGTAAGTAAAATAGTTTTGAGTTGGCAAGAAGTCACACAATGGCAGCTGCTGAATTGGAAAACCACCAAAACAGGACACATCGTCTTGCCTCGGTCGCAGTAAACAACACAAAAATTGATTGAAAACACTGACTATAAAGAAATGAGCAAAGTAGATAAGAGCCCGAAACAAGCTGATATTGTTTTATTATGTCATAAAGCTGTCGAGTCTAAATACAACAAAGGAACTAAGGACTAGTGTACGTGCCCTGTGGCATGGACATGCTTTGGGGCCAGAAGTCGCGACGGACAAAGTGTCGGTTACGCGCAGTCACTTGTTAGATCCAAATGTGTCACTGAAAAGTAAACGGATGACAAATAAGTATCCTACTTGAACTCGCTGTGCAAAAGAAGCCCGAAGTGACATCTCTGAAGTGTACAGTGCTTCAATGCTGTTTTACATGAGGAAATATAAAGGGCCTCAGCTGTGACGACGTCGACGAGACAGAGTGACACAACTGACAAAGACTTGAAATGGCCACGTTAAAGGTTTTACGGAAAGCACCTTAGTACAAGACGATAATTTTCAGTTTTCTCCGCTGTTTAAAAAGACCGTTCTATTCCTGGACGGAAGGCATGCATCATGGAATAAGGGAGTTATAATCATCGCAAAATCTACATATTAATCATTTCAATAAAGTGAATACCCTTTGAGGTGTCGACTGCATTTTTTGACGTTGAATGGAGTAAAAATTGTTAGATCGCCGCACTGGGCGATGTTTCTTCATGCCTTGCTCAAGGCTTTTGAGAATCGCGTCCTTGTTTTTCTTCCGGATATAAAAACAACTTCACCGTCGCATTGAACAAATTTCTGGAGGGAGGCGAGTTCTTGACGAAACATTTTCTTCTTTTCTTTTTTCTAACTGAGTTTCCTTCGTTTTCCATTCAGTTATTGGTCAATTTGATGCTATACCATTTTAGACATCAGCATTTTTACTGGACTTGGCGGGTAATTACGTTCGTCTTGCATTCATCGAAAGATCATTATTCAAGAATTTAAATTGTTGACATAATTTCCATGCCAACGACTCTAAAATAAAACTCAAGAGCATCTTTGTAAATAGTGTTTCATTCGAAAGCTCCTCTCTTTTCAGTTAAAACGACAGCTCGCAAAATAACCGGGCTGTAAGCCACTCTGTAGACAATAGAGTCTTTTCAGAGGGGTGTCCGAACGCGACGTTTTAATTGGCCAATCGTTAATTGACTCTCGCGAACACAAATATTACAACACACAGCGGCCAGCGTGCATTTCGTGACCGATGGCTTTACAGAAATCAAATGCTCGTGGAATACTGTGCGTGGGTCAGTTTTTCTCCCAATTGACTCTGAAGTGTTACATCACATGTCTGCTTGATATTTGTGCAACGCCTGCTATCCATGAACGGATTTCAACAAGGTAACATCGTTGCAAGTTAGAGACCAAATCGATCGCAAGATAAACTCCCCGACTTTCGAAAGTCGCGCCAGATTTTTCTTGTGATAGAGTTTTCTTCCACAAGTCATAAGCTATAGTTCCTGTCGCTGTCCTGTTTGCGACGAGATGCGTTTGTGACCCGACGCAAGATTGGAGTAACGCCGAACAGGAGCCGAATTACCTGAGAACTTAGGGTAAGATTTTTTGGTTCACGTTCATTGTTTACATATCAACTTTGAAATTAACAACGTATACCATAGTTTGTTGAAGGATGTATTTGTCTTGTTGGCAAGGATTAAAATACTTGTCGCTCGGAGCTGTTCCAATACAACAAATTTATTTCCTCAGGTACTTTCGTTTCGATCGTTCAAACCATGGAATTATCGCTTCTGTCGATCGATGTTCACAGTTTTTTTCCAAATCGTGGTTTTACCGTTTTCCGATCGACCGGAAAAGTCGAGGGAGACGCTGTCGTGTGCTTCTGCTAGCTAGAACTTGTATC
Organism: Montipora capricornis; assembly: GCF_036669925.1. Classification (NCBI taxonomy): domain Eukaryota; kingdom Metazoa; phylum Cnidaria; class Anthozoa; order Scleractinia; family Acroporidae; genus Montipora; species Montipora capricornis. Next base: position 6,562,867 of record NC_090886.1, on the reverse strand, counting down.
AAAATATCACCTTGTACCAAAGTGTGGCACAGGAATCGCCTTCGATCTTGCATTCTTTAATACGCAGCCGCTGAAAACCGAGGGGCCGTCACAGCAGCACAAATTACAGTTTTGGATTTTCATAAAATATTTACTTAAGCGCGATTTTACCCATGTCTTAGATATATAAGAAACGAATTTGTTGTGCGTCGCACGTGTTTATGGAAAATGTTTTTTTAACAGGTATGCATGCAGTGTTTTGATTCTGAGAAGAAATCTTTACCAATTTCTATTTTCACAATGTCACTCTCCCATGACACTTACTGGTTAACTAATAACCAGCTAGGAGCCACGTCTTTTCTTTTGTAAAATCGTCAGTCAAACGATATATTTTTACGGACGTCAATGTCCAGCGAATATCTTACGAGAAATGTTGAACTCGCCTCGTAAAAAAAGAAGTCTTTTCTGTTTGTACGGTAGTTGGCTTAAGGCGAAACCAAAATTTGTTTAATCTTGCATTCATTTATCAAGTGAATTTATAAACTTTGACAAGTACACAAATACGGCATACTGTTTTTTCTCGGGCTCGTTGAAATACACTGAAACGAATTCGACAAGGAAAATATCTCATATCAATACGACGTTAATCAACAAGCGCTGTAACCATAATATTGGAACTGGTTGAAAACGGCTAAAATGCTGTAAATGTCGAATATATTAAATTTATTTTTAATCCAACTTTATTTGGATGTATTATTTAGCTAGAGACGACGGTCCTAGGGGGTGAAGTCTTATCAAGAGTAACCTAAATTAAATGTTTTCTTCCTTTCAAAAATCAACCAGAAAGTCGTACCTCAAAACGATTTTCCCGACGCCACAATTTTGCATAACCCTCGGTGCACAAACATCTCCAGAGTTACAGAGCGTGACCAATGGCTCTTTTCAAATATTTGTTAATTTCGACAAAAAAAATTATCCAATATATTTTAACAAGTCATTAAGCTCACAGTTAAATTGGAAGTACTAGTAACATGTCTATCCAAAACAACTGAAGAATTACAATTAATGCAATTTATGCGGATCGAGAGATATTTAAATCTTTGAAAGTATTTAATATATTGATCACATCTTAAATACCAAATATGTTTACAAGTGTACGTAAGTGGCAACTTTTATCTTTATGTAAAATTGCAAACACCTTAGAATCTGTGGTTTCATAGCTTGACCAAGCAATGTCTTTAGTGTTTCTTAATTAATTAGTTCCTGCAAGGGGACATCATGTCCTCTGGTAGACTATACATTTGAGCATTTCATGCTTCAAGGATGCATACAATTGGATGGCTTGGGGTATCTAAACTGAGATTCAAGCTTTTTTTCCACGTGGTTTTCTTGTCTTCAAGAAGAAATACAAAGCAAAACACAATAGATAGATTTCTTGAAAAAGAGGTGAGATAAAAGAAAAAGAAAGGAAATGTTTGAATTGCAGGTGGCATTGCCAAATTTAAAAATGAAATCTAGAAATGGCCCTAAATTCATGATCCACCACAGGGACGTCTGGATGATTATGTTCCATCTTTTGTGTCGTCTCAAGGCTCCTTAATGCTGCTGGTGCTGCTAATAATAATAATAATAATAATAATAATAATAATAATAATAATAATTGCCCCCGCTGAGTTTTGGCAACCTAGAAGTCCCCGCATAAAAGGGGAAATGTATAAATTGGTATTGTAGGGGGAATCAATCTTGATTTGCCAACCAGTTGCACAAGGTGGTATCGGTGTTGCTGAAATGAGTGCGCAAGTGGAAATGCTATTGTTCTACATGACTGAGGTGTTTTAGGAGTCAGGAAGTAGAAACTCACATGGAGAACCAAGGTGCTGTTTGGCTTAGCAATTGAAAAATCAAACATTGAAGCAGATGTGATGCAAATTGATTTGCCTGGCTCTGAAATTGGTTTTGTCCGGACACAAATCGGAAACAGGGGTGACAATTCGTCAGACACAAATTGGAAACAGGGGCGACATGTTCAGCATATAATTTAAACGTATCTCAACTGCCTTTCATACTATCTTGGCGGGGGGGGGGGGGGGGGGCACACTCCCTTGGTGTAATACAGGTACAACATCTACCAGAGCTAAAGCATTACGTGTATAATAATAATGATGATGATGATGATGATGATCATCATAATAATAATAATAATAATAATAATAATAATAATAATAATAGATGTGGCAATTCCTGAGGATGGTAGAGTGAGAGAGAAGATTAAAAAAGTTGAAAAGTACCAAGATCTTACAAGAGTAGTGGGAAAAATGTAGGGTGTGAGGACAAAAGTTGTTCCAGTGGTAGTGGTAGGTTGTGACAGCTAAATTCTTGGAAAAGTCAGAAATGCGTACTAATAAGATAGGCATGATGATCATATACAACTTAGTGTCTCCTTAATGCTTCTCTTCGATTGAACATCCCATTAATCGAGAAATACCACTCATTAATGTCACAAAAAGACCTCCCTCCTACGTAATTAAGTATGCAGACTTTAATGTAAGAGGACATTTTATAACTTTTATAACATAGAGAGCAAAATTTCTAAATGCTGATTGGCTGAGACAGAAGGCATTTTTCATTAATTTTGGCAAAGTTACTTTCATCATTATTGTGTAGTAAATGTTTTTTTAGCAGGGCTGGTTTCATCCATTCCATGTCAATCAATCCTCTTTCTTAACATAGACCATTTTACAGTTGTGTGCTTAGTTACCTGGGGAGGCGCGGTGGCCTCATGGTTAGTGTGCTCGACACAGGATCGAGTGGTCTGGGTTCGGGGCCTGGCCGGGGACATTGTGTTGTGTTCTTGGGCAAGACACTTTACTCTCACTGTGCCTCTCTCCACCCAGGTGTATAAATGGGTACCGGCGTAATGCTGGGGGTAACCCTGTGATGGACTAGCATCCCATCCAGGGGGGAGTATAAATACTCCTAGTCGCTTCATGCTACAGAAACCGGAGATAAGCGCCGGCCTGATGAGCCTTCTGGCTTGTAAGCAGATACTTTACCTTTTTACCTTACCTTAGTTACCTGGCCTATGGATGGAAGTGAGGCTAGAGTTGACCTTATTTTTATAGAAACCTCACTGCTTTTCTTATGTAAATTCCAACTACATGTAATTAGCATGAGAACAACATCGTTAACATAAGCAAAGGAGGGAGGTCTGCATCATAACAAGGTCAACTCCAGCCTCACTTTCATTTAAAGGCCAGGTAACTAAGCACATAATGGTAAATTTAAAAAGATCTATTATTGATGAGTGTGTGTGACAAATCAACTGTTACATGTAGCATGTTTTTATAAGATTATTTTGGGACCTCAGTAACTTCATGTAATTGAAGTGAGGTGTTCATCCTTTAAAACTCCATAAATAATAATTTAGTACCCGTTTTTTTTGCTATGCTCTCCCAATGTACTTCAATTTATCCTGCCTGTTGCCAGTGAGGCCACTTTCTGTATCAGTTCCAACCTTTTCCCCAAATTCGCCTCATGTATCCATTAAAATTAACTGATATAGCTCCCAGTGCACTATTATAACCTTTGTCACATGCCAGACTTTTGGTGTTTTCTCTTCTAATATCATTGTCATTATTATTATTATTGTTTAGTTGCACTCTTTGTTTACTCTTGTGTCGCCACTGACTGAGGGATATAATAATTATTTTCCTGTGTCCTTATTCATCTTGGCCTTGATTGCTCAACCCATAAATCAGTATCCAAGGATTTGCAGAATGGAGTCATCCACTGAGATAGTGATTATCCAGTTGATAGCTCTATCAACATGTCTATCCACATGTTACTTTTTATTGGCGAAGTTTTTTTAAAAATTAATGGTCTCTCCTAGTCGATGGCCTTTATGAAATCTCTGTCTTGCCAACCTAAAAGTTGAGCCTCCCCTCCTCCAAGGGGGGAGGGGAGTGGGGTGGACTTGCAAACAAAGTATTGCAAATGATTTGACTTTTTTTCTTACCTCTTTAACAGTTGTGTGATTTGAAATGGAGGATAGTGACAGTGGAGGCCTCATCTCCACTGAAGAGGATCAGTCAGGCGTTGACTCTTCTGGGTCCAGTGGGCATGCCCGGATGGAAAAAAAGATCTCAAGACTCAAGATGAAACTTCTAGGATTTCAAGAGGTAAAGCAAAAGGGTTTAGGGAGGTGGTTTTTAGTTAGACGCTGTATGAATTGGAGTCAAGAAAACCCCGTGGAAAATAATTCTGTTCCCTCAGTTAAAACTGGTTAAATGGCATCTTAACAATTTTTATAGATGTTTCTGTCGGCATCGAAACGTATCGAACATATATGTGGCTGACTACTCCCCAAGGGGCTTTTCAGGGTGAATGAACAACACTGTGGGGGACTTTGCCAGACTGCTTTTTTGCGCAAATAGCAGCCGTGCAGTTTACAATCTTAACTGAATAGCAATTAGTTTACATATGCAGGTGCCCCCCCCCCCCCCCCCCCCCAGGAAAGAATGAGTGAGAGACCACTACACCAAGGGTTACGTTTCATACCCCACACAAGTGATATGAGACGCAGCCTACGGTTTATCGTCCTTATCCGAGAAGACAAAGTAGATGGCAAATTCCAACCTCGGTAAATGACGGTGACTCGTGGATAGTCGGAAAAAATAATTCGGATGGTAGAACATCAAAATCGGAAGCTCGCAGGTTCGACTCTTGCAAATGAATATCGCCGAGTAAAATGTTCTCTTCATATCGTTTGTTTCCGTGCGAGTCGAATTCAAACTTCTCGACTTTAAGGCCCAGTAATAAGGGCAACAATATTCGTGCAACTTGTCGCACAACAATGTTGCTTTGCAAGTTGAGATGGTTTGTTGTTTGTATTACCACCTTCTTATAGGCAACAAATTTCATGTAATGATGTTGCAAAAAGTAAAAGCGACGTGTGCGTTTTGCAACATAAAAGTTTGTCGCGCAACTGAGAAGGGTGTAATACGCGCAACAGCGCAAGCTTTTCAAGACTCTGGTCCTCTGAAAAGGAGAAATCAAAATCAGTTTTCACTCGCTAGTTGGTCAATCAATACTATCACTTGTAATAGGGGTAATATACATGAAAACGTTACTTCGTTCTGATTGGCTAAAAAAGAGTGCAGTTCTCATGTAACCTTGGACCAGACTACAGATTGCACTCGCCCATTTGTTAGTATGGAAACCAACTATGGCACTCGAAATCAAGTTATTATCTATACTGTTCTAATTGCATCGAAGATTTACTCCCAATTAAATTATGTTTATGACGACAATGACAATAAAAGTGATTATAACAACGTGATTGTTAAGAGTAATTTTTTCCGTCTTGAACTTTTCGCAGCCAATATAGACAGTTCATCTAAATTTCTCATATTTAGGTGACCAGCCGTATGTCTAATATTGACGGCAGTGAATGAGTGGACCGGCGACTACAGTCTGTCGTTATTGAGCAATCTCTTGGAGTCTAATTAAGGAGTTTTAAGACCTGCGACGGAGAATTCAACGAAAACGTGGAATAAAATTGCAAGTTTCGTTTTTCAAGCGTTTTGGCATAATCCCACCTTGATTAACTTACACACTCTAATTTAACCAAACTCTCAAGAAAGTAAACTGGCAGGAACTGAGTTGAAATGTCGCGCGGTCAGGTTTCCCGTACTTGGTCATTTCACGTCGTATATTTGCAGACTTATATTTAGAACTACACTTTCATTCTCGAATGTCTCGGTAGCTGTACGGGCCCGAAAAGCCAACTGTAGAATACAATCCACATATTCGCCAACCCTAGCAAATTTCAGATCATCGACATTGATCCGAAGCCTTCTGAATAAGTGGGTTCAGACGACATATCGTTCAAAATTGATTCACAAGTGGTAAAGTCTTCAGAAAAAACTTACAATTCTGGGAGTAACCATTGACGAGAAACTAACATTTAGCGAACACATCAAACAGGTTATAGTACGAGAGCAAGCCAAGAATACTGAGGTTGCGAAACCTTGTACCCTGCTCAGCTAAACTGCAGCATTCTACTTGACGTATTGCGATACTGTTTGATATTTTTGTAGATCATTTGACAAGCGCAAATTAGGAAGAGCTGAACGTGCATTGAGAACAGTTTTTAAGTCAAAATCTTAAACCATGAACTTTTGAAAAGAGCCTGTTTACCTACGCTATACGAAGGAAGATTACGAAGCACCACCGTGTATCTCCGAAATTTTCGAACCAACCCGCAAGGGATACAACCTAATAAATGCGGACTTAAACATCATACGCTATAGAACTGTGCGCTACTGTAAGCAATCATTACGTTATCTTGGACCTCTTCTCTTGGAGGAAATTGAGTCCTGAGGAGAGAGAGTAAGACCAACACTCGAAAGCTTTAAGCAAAGCATCACGAAAGTCAATCTAGCACTTCAACTGGAAGAATGCAAGAACTGTGACTTATGTTCTTAACTTCCCAAGAGACTGGCTGATGTACCTTTTTCCATTTTAGACGTTTTATTCAGTTAGGTTAGGGAAGTGATTAGTTTTTAATGAGATGTTAATCATATTTATTATATATTCATGTAAAAAAGCCGAAGGAGTTGCGACCTCGGACCATAATAGCAAAAGACAAGCATGACAACTAAAAAAGCGTTCTCTGGTTAAAAATTTTATATAAAAACGTAACCTTTTGGCTTCCAGACTAAAGCCTTTAAAAACGAAGATGTAAATTCGCGAAATGGAAATATATACAAAATTGAAGTGTGAAAAATTGTAAAACCGATAAAAGGGAAAAATGATTATTGTTTTGGCAAAGCCTTGGAGTTATCGTCGGCTTCATTAGTGTTAGCGGTGTGCCAAGATTCCAAAGTTTTTCGGATTCGGAAGTTTCCCCTGGTCAATTACTCTATCATTGTTGAAATCAATAGAGTGATTGTTACGCCAAGCGTGAGCTGCAATATTAGAGCCAGTTTTACACAGTTTTATATTACGAATGTGTTCCTTTTTCCTCGTTGAAAAACGCCTTCCGGTCTCAGCAATGTAGCTCCAGGAACAATCGGCGCAAGGGATTTTATACACCACATTGGTCTAAAGTTCAATAGGAGGCCTAAACTTGGGGGATAGCAGTTTTTGTTGTAAAGTCTCGTGAGGTCTAGTAACAACGTTAATTCCATTCCTTCGAAGAAGACGTGTGAGGGATTCTGTGACACCACGAACATAAGGAAGGCAGGCCATAGCGGTGGGTTTATTTTCAATCAGATTGAAAAACAAGTCCACCAATTCTTCCGGTGAAAGTTTTTTCTTTTTTAATACGTTAGAGATGAAGACAGGTGGATAGGAATCTTGGAATCTTGGCACACCGCGGCTAACACTAATGAAGCCGACAATAACTCCAAGCCTTTGCCAAAACAAGACTCTATTCTTTTAGAATAGCTCATTTTCCCTTTTATCGTTTTTTACAATTTTTTCACACTTCCATTTTGTATATATTTCCATCTCGCGCATTTACATCTTAGTTTTTAAAGGCTTTAGTCTGGAATCCAAAAGCGTATTATTTTATATAAAATTTTTAACCAGAGAACGCTTTTTTACATGATGTTATGTTATGTCTCCAAAACCTGGTTACTCTTCTATTTTTAATCATATTTATTATATTACCTCCTATTCATATCTGTGATATTTCTTTTATGTGTGACGTAACTAGTGTCCCCAATTAGTTTGTCAAAAGCTAAATACTTCGGCACTTGAATAAGTCCTACTACTACTACATATATTTTAGAAAAAAAAGACTCGAAAAAAAACCAACATAATTGCAGAGCTTTATGCTTCCAGACGACCTCGGTTTTAGATACAAAGAGATACATGGTCTCCGAAATACGCCCGGAAAGTTTCGGAAATTACGAAAAAACAGGCCCCCGATGCGATTAATAAGAGGACCGGAAAGGGAATATTCAAATGTTCAAATCGCACAAAAAAACTGTGGCATTGTTCATTTAAATGCCATTGTTCTGTGGCGCTTTCGTAGGAAGTGTGGCAAACTTATTCGTCTCTTTCATATTTTAGGTTGTTGAAGAGAGAGATTCCCTTCGACAAGACATCCAAACACTAGAAGGACAAATAGAGGAATTAATTAGAGAAAAGGAACAACGTAACGCTGAGCATGCTCAAGAACTTGCGGTTTTATCGTCAAGCTTCACCGAACACCTAAATAAAGCATCGGCGCCGCAAGATTCTGCCAATGACCCATCGTGTGTCGGGGCGAAGGTAGAGTTTGAAAAGGAGATTCAAAAGTTGCGGGCTACGATTGAAGACAAGAACTACCACATTGGCAACTTGCAAAAGAAGCTACTCGAGGCACAGTTGGAGCTTGAACATGAGCTGGACAAACATGAGGAAGAAACAGAAGGCCTTCGTGCTCAGTTGGGAAGTAACGAAATGGACTTTGACAAATTGGTGGAGGACCGACTTACCGAGGTAAGAAGTCAGTACGAGAAGGAACTAGAAGAATTGAGAGCGCGAATTGAAATTGACGAGGAACGTACTGTCGATGGATCAAGGGACGCCGAGGCTCGCAGGGAAAGCGATGATAAGGAAAATCACGAAAAGCTGGAACATGGCGTTGAAGGCAAGCTCGAAGGTGATTTAGAACAACTTCTGGAAAAGGAGCGAACAAAGTATCGGGTTGAGGTCATGGCTGTGAAAGATCGCCTCAACCATCAACATCAAGTAGAACTGGACGACCTCATTACAAAGTTAGAACAAGCAAACGCTGAAAATGAGGTGCTGAGAGAGAGGCTGCGCGAAGAAAAGCTGAACGGTTCAAAAGACCACCTTGAGGAAAAAAACACGATAAACAACGGCGAGGTTGAAAATGGTGCGCCTCTAAAAGATGATTTCGCGAAAAAGAAGCCTGCCAATGTGGTTATCCATGATGTACATGGCGACGCAGCTGGTATGGAGGAGCTAAGGAGTCAACTTCACGCTCATTACCAGAAAGAGATTGAGCAAGTTGCAAAGAGACTCAGCGACGAGTATCAAGGTGAGTTAGACGAAAGTCTTGGGAAAATGGAAGAGGAGTGGGAGCAGCAGTTAGAACGACAAAAAAACGAATACGAGGAGAGGATTGCAGCACTACAGCGCCAGCTAAAGAGTCAGTACCAAAACCTGGAGCAAGTCACGGCCGATATGGAGGAACAGATTCAAACCCTTCGGGACAGTCATTCTCAAGAGGTTCGTGAACTCTTGGGAAGATTACGAGAGGCTTCCGAGGAACGCCGGCGATCGGTCATGCAGCAAGACACCACGGAACAACAGGTGGTCATTATCAAGGAAGAACATCGCTCAAAAGTCGAGAGTTTGGAGCAAGAACTACGTGCGGAGAGAGACAAAGTTGCAGAATATCAGCGTCAAATGGATGCTGTTGAGGCGCAAGTGCAAGCTTTTAAGGCCGAAAAAGAGCAGGAGGTGAAAATGATCGAGGAGGAATTGCGGCGACAGTGTAAAGCTTTGGTGGAGAAAAAGGGCAACGAGTTGAAGGAGAGGTACCAGTGCGAGTTGAACGAAAAGTTAAACAACGTTGAGCAACACTGGAGAACGATGTACGAGGAAGACCTTGGTAAGACGCGATCAGAATTGGAAGAGAGCAATAAGACTATCAAAGACAAATATGAGAGGGAGGTGTCAGATATTATGGTCCAAATGGATGAGTTGCACCAACGAAGCAGAGAAGTGCTTTTGCAAGAGAAAATGCAGTTTGAAGCCCAGCAGAAGGAGGAATTCGAGAGACAGCTTTCGGAAGTAAAAGAAGAACTACAACCGTACAAGGATAAGTACTTGGAATTGGAAAGAGAAAATCGATCTCTGTCGGAAAAATACGAACGCGATCTTTCCGAGTTAAAGAACAAGATGAGCGAAGTTGAAGGTCGATACAAGGCAGATAAAAGTACCGAAGAGGAGACTTTATTGACGCTCAAAAGTGAACTTGAACTGTATAAGAACAAGCTTCAGGAGTTGCAAGAAGGGAAGAAGTCGTTGATGGATAACTACGAAGCACAGGTCGCCAATTTGAAGAAAAAGTTCGAGGATATGGAAGAAGGAGAAATCAAAACCCTTCAAGAAGAAGTCAACGTTTACATAAGGAAAGCAGCGAACCTTGAGGAAGAGAAAAAGGCTTTGATGGAGAAGTATTCATCCGAGACTGGTCACTTGAAGTCTAATATTGAATCAAAGGATGACGAAATCGAAATTCTTGAAGATCAAAAGCGTGTACTGTCAGAGACGAAGTTAGAACTTGAAGATGATTTGGAATCTTTGAAGACCGCATACGCAGAGCTGGAACAAAAACAACAGATGGACAATAAAATCGCTGCCGAAGTTGAGATATTGAAAGCCAAAACAACAGATCAAGAAAAAGAGTTGGAGGATTATAAGAACACTTGCAACAAGTTGCAAGAAGCGAAGCGGTCTTCTGATAACAAACACATTGAAGAACTGGAGAACTTGAAGAGCACACTGGACGAGAAACGTAGCGAGAACCAAATACGAGAAGAACAGCTTCATTTCGCAACAAAGGAAAGAGAAAGGCTAGATGAAGAATTGAGGGAGGTGCGGAATGAGCTAGAACAACTTCAGACCAAACATTTGGATCTAGAGGTGGCCTCTAACAAAGTCAAGGAGGAGCACTTCAATGAAGTTTCCTTGCTACAAAGGGAATCATCGGAGGACCGAGAAAGAGACCAGGAGGTCTTCGCCGTAGAAAAGCAACGTTTGGAAAAACGCGTCCAAGATCTCGAGCAAGAACTTCAATATTCAGAAAAAAGATTTGAATCTCTTGAGCTAAGGAAAGAAGTGACCGATGAACAGAATACAGCAGACATAGAGAGCCTAATGTCGGAATTGAACATTTTGAGAAATCTAAGTGCTGAAGTAGAGCAGCTGAGAAAGCTGGAGAAAGAAAAAGAAAATTACGAGGCTGAGGTTTCCAGACTGAAAGGAGAGATCAATTCCCTGACGGCCAAGGTTAAGGATCTTCAAGATAATGGTTCTGGATCTTCTCGAGAAATTGATGGACTTCAAAAAGAACTGGAAGATCTCCGTGCTGCTCGTATTACTGGGAACTTTGAAGAAGAGAAGCAAAAATATCAAGAAGAGATTGATTTTCTCAAAGAACAGAAGGAAGAGCAGTTGAGAATCATACAGGAGCTTGAAGAAGAAGGTCATAATAAGTTTGGTGTTCTGATGAGTCAACACGAGAAAGAACTGGAGAATTTGAAACTGGAACTTGAAGAACAGATCGCTAGAAAACGAGAGCAACTTTCAAGGGACTCGGCTGCAAAGAGGCAGAGGCTCAAAGACGAATACGAAGGGAAACTTCGAGTGGTGTACGAGGAACTGGTAACCGAGAAAACTAGGATAAAAGAATTGATGAAATTAAACGATGACCTCAGTAGAAAGTTGAGTTCCTCGCAAGAGGAAAGCGATGTTCTCACAGAGGAAATAGACAGGTTGAAGGAGATAGAAGAAGGATTCACAGCGAAGGAAGAAAAGTTGGCCAAAGAACACGCCGCAAAAATGGAACAGATCGTGGCGGAATACGACGAAAAAGTGCGTTCTCTCGAAGAAAGGATCGCAACCATCGAAACAAAGGAGGGAGATGAAGACAGCTCAAAAGGTGAAAATGAGAAGGAGAGAGAACAGTCCCTGAAGGAATATAAAGAAAAACTGGAATCTTTGGAATCCGAGCTTAGAAGCAGAAGACAAGAAACACTTAGATTGACGGATGAAGTGAAAATAGTGGAAGAGAGGAACAAAACAGAAATCAGCAACTTGATTGCAACTTATGAGGAAAAGCTGAAGAAGTCAGAGGAGCAAATCCAACAGTTAGTTGCTCGACTTGAAGAAAGTGATAAAGACCACTCAGAGAATATAATTTCCAAAGAGAGCGAAAAAGAAACACTTCAACAGCAATTGAATGACGTGTCTCGTGAGAACGAAAAATTGCAAACGATGGTCAAACACCTCGATTCTGCCAAACAAGCTGTCGTCCGCATGTACGACGAAAAAATCGAAAGTCTTGTCAGCGAATTGGAGGAGGTCTCCGAGAGAGCTAACCTCGCGGAAGAAAACTTGAAAGAGTCGAGGGAGACGTTTGCTGTGAAACAAGAGAAGTTCGAAAAAGACATCACGGAGCTTCGGGATGCCAATGAACGACTTCTCAAGGAACATGGTTCAGCTATGCACAGTCTTGAGGATACCATCGATAGCGAAGGACAAACGAGGAACTCCTTGCAACAGAGAATTGATGAGCTGTTACAAGAACTGAGCAGTGAGAAAGTGAGACTGGAAGGAAACGTCGAGGCTGTGAGTGCTGAAAAACAACAGCTTGAGGATGAGTTTAAGGCTAAGATAAGAGTATTCGAAAACGAGTTGCGTAGAGAGAAAAACGAGAACGCTGCTGTTAAGCAAACTTTAGAAGAACGCAAAGAGGAACTGAACAAACATGTCACAAAAGTGCGGGAATTGGATGGTATAGTAGAGGAAAAGGAGAGCACCATACTAGAACGCGAGCAGACTATTAAGGAAATCACCAGTAAGCTCGACCAAGAAGTGGAGAAGGCATCTACATTGGAAAAAGAGATGCGAGCATTGTTCGAAAACCAGAGTTCAGAGTACGTTCACAGCTTGGAGCGCATACGCAACGACCTGAAGCAAGAATACGAAGAAAACAAAGAGCAGCTAAAGAAGAATTATGAAAATATCTTCGCCAAAATGGAGGAAGACCATCGTGTTAGTCGAGAAGAATTTGAAGCAGAAGTCGAATCTTTGAAAGGTATGGTGGAAAATCTTGAGCAGCTGAGCCAGTTAAAGGACGAAGAACGTGAGGTCCTCATTACAGACTTAGCGACCAAACATGGAGCCCTTGTAGAAGTACTAGAAAAAGGTTTTGAGAAGGAGAAAAACGATTTAGAGAAAAAAGTGATCGATGTGAATAAAGAACTTGATGAGACGAAGATGGAGAAAGAATCGTTGCTGGAAAGGCATAAAGTTGATTTAGTCGAGTTGGAATCACGACTGCAAAATCAGCATCGAAGTGAACTGGAAAATGTCGTCCAAGAGGTTGACGTTGTAAGGCAAGAGAAGAAGCAAATCAAGGAAGAGCTCGAAAAGGAAATTGAGACGCTGAAAGACCAACTCACGTTTGAGACCGACTTCCAAGCGGATCTTCAAGGCCAACACGACAAAGAGATGCGCAATCAAAGGGAATCTCTTGAAAGCGAACACAAGAGACAAATTGAACTTCTTAATGAAACTCTGCAAGAACGAATCCAGGAGCTCAAAACGACGAACGAAGCAAGTGAAACAGAGATAGGGGAATTAAACTTTAGATTGGAAGAATCTCAACTTGAACTTGGCGTACTAAAAGAAGTGTATTCGAATCAACATGAAGAAGAAGTAAAGAATCTAAAGAAGCTACTTCAAGAGAAAATCCAAGAATACGAAGATTTGAAGGAACAGACAAGTGTCGAGATGGTCCAGCAACAATCTCAAGTAGAAACGTTGTCTTCTGAAAAAGATACTTTTATAAATCGTGAAGAGGAAGAAAATATGAAGCTAAGTTACGAGGTAATGCTAGCGTCTTTAAGAGTTGAAAACAAAGAGCTCAGCGACCAAGTTCAAAGCCTAAAGGAAGAGATAGACCACACTGTTACTGCGCACCAAAAGCAAATCGAGTTTACAAAGAGCGAACTTGAACGCCAATACAAACAGCGCGAAGACCGCATTAATAAGAAACACTCTGAAGAATTAAGCAAACTTATGGAGAAGTTGGAGGATTTGCTGCAGCAAGAGAATGCGTCCAAAACCTTGACAGAGGAACATATGCAAGATATCGGAACGCTACGAGCAGAATTTGATCACAAATTTCAGCGTCTTTTGCGTGAAAAGCGAGACGAAATGGATGAATTTAAGAGAAATCTTGAGCAACAGTACAAGGTGCAGATAGCAGAACATCAAGGACTCATTAAGCAGAAAGACCAGGACATAAGCAATCTTCAGAATGATGTCAAAAGTCTTCTTAGTCGCATCGACGCTGCCAAGAACGAAGCCCTCACTCAGCAACAAGGTATTAGTAAGACGAAGGAAGAACTATCGAAACTTCGACGGGAGAATACGGATCTTTACCGAAAACTGCGCGAGGAGATCGAGAAATCCCGAGGAACGTACACAGCTGCAGGTCTCAAGACGATGGAGCAGTTGCAGATGGAAAATGGAAGACTAAAAAGGGAAATCGAAAACCTGAAAAATCTATTAAATGGATCATCTTTAATGAACGGGGTTGGGGAGTCAAATCCCTATCAGGAACGTTCGCATGTGTTGCAGCTCATTAAACTGATGGAGCAGCTTATGAAAGAGAAAAATGCTCTCGAGTTGAAATTGAGACAGGAAATCCTGGATCTCAAATCAAGGTTCGGTGTGCTGGGGGATACCTCGAACACATCCTTGAACAGTAGTAGTATGTTATCGTTTTCTTTGTCGCCTGAGAAGCATCTTAGCAGAGACGGCTTGGTGGAAATGATGCAGGAATTGAGGGAAAGCAAGTGGAAACAAGAAGAGGACATCAAAAGTCACGTTCAAGAGACCGAGAACATGATTAGAGAAATCAAAAGAATGATGGACTCTGCCGAGTTCACCGATAGAAGGTTGCAAGAAATGCTGCACAGCCAGTGGGATCATCTGGTACAGCAGCGTCGAGTGTTGGTGCAGCGCTTGTGGCAGCTCAGAGACCAGCATAAGGCCGTGGAACAGAAGATCGCCAGGCAGCTGAATGGAACCACCAGCTCGCTCAGTAGTAGTAACGATGACAGTGCTCGGTCAAAGTATTATCAGAGCATCATCGAAGAAAATCTCAAACGAGAAAAGGAGTTGTTGGCCTTGAAGCGGCAACAAGTGGAAGACCTGAACATGAGAATTGCGCGTGAAAAACTTTCATTGGAAAAACATTCCAAAGAGAAGCAAAGTCTGGAAAGAGAAATGGTAGAGAAAGACAAACTAGAAAGCGAACTCTCCACTCAAAGGCGAGATCTGGAGAGGAAATGGCTTGGAAGTCTGAAAGAAAAGGAGTTTCAACTCAAAAGAGAAAAAGAGATTTTAGACGAAAGTAAGAGACGAGACGACGTAGACAACATCGTTCTTCGCGGAGGGACTTCCGCTGCGAGACCAACAGAGAGGAAGGTGTTTGCACCCTCGGTGTTTGGAGATACCAGACCGCAAGTTCGATTTCCACCGACAAGTATCCTTCAGCGTCAAGTAGAACCTTATAAAATAGAGTCAGATAAGATCACGGAGAAAAAAGGACATCTTCCCGGTTCTTTCAAACGAACTACCAGTCCGGTGACTTACAAGCAATGCGGTGACTTTACTGCACACGGTGGCAAGCAGCTGCTGGATCCATCAGTGGGTTCTGGTCAGAATGAACAGTGGTCCTACAGGAACTCTAAACGTTCATCAAACAAGAAGAAAGAGCCAACTAAAACCAAGCGTGCTGAGGTTCAAGTTCCGAGGTTAGATTTAAGTTCGGACGATTCCGATGTTGATCTCGGTATTGCAAACGACGCGAGCTATTGGGAAGTTGGATTGGAAGAGGATGAATCTGATCTTGAACTCTATGGGACTCAGTGCATAAACGGTTTTGAAAACTTCGAAGGCGACTGGGAACGAAAGTTGGAAGAAGAACTAAAACGGATATCTGGTAGTGGTGCTTTGCACGCCGCAAAAGCCTACACGGACGAGGAAAAGACGATTAACCGTCAAAAACAAACCTCACAAGACGGACCCCTCAATGATGAGATCAAGAAAAGCAAATTAGCATCTTTGGACAAAGCACCTATTACACAATACAGCTCGAAAGTCGACTTGGAATGGCTCCGTAAACTAAGTTTCGACTACATACATCCGAACACTACTAACCCAAGGACTTCAACAGCTAATGGCACGAATGACAACCCAGGGCAACTGAGTCTATCAAGCATTCTACGTACAACATCTGACGTCGCATCTCCTCCAATAGAACCAGCGTCGCGTCATATTAATCGAGAACAAGACCTTGGATTTAAAGCGCGAGGTCCCCGCGTGTCGCATTTTGCTGCGGACTCTTCGTTTCCGCTACGCAGAGCACCATCTAAAGAAAGTGGTATAGACTCACCGCCTTCCGCGCGGTCTGAGCCGGCAATCTCAGGAAGAGTGATGGTCAACTCTCGCCGTCGCTCTCTTCGGAATGAGCGTATCTCTGGCGTGTATTTACTAAATGTTGATGAGTATGTAGACCGTCATAAAGTAAGATCATCTGAAGAAGTGGCAAAAATACGGGATTTATCTCCTTCTGAGAAGCGGTTCGATTTGTAGAGCTCCAAATTTCATCAACGTGATTCGAGTTATTTTAGTCGTTTTTTACTCATACAAGTGGTAGCCTATTGAAATCCATATAAACACAATATCGAGCACGCGTTTGCATAGGAAGATGCGTGTGAGTGGAATTCCTCGTTCGATCATAGTAGGTAGCCCTGTATTTTAAAGTAAAACTTGAGATTTAATCTCATGACAGTTTGGTGTGTGACGTCATGTAAAGACGTCGACAAAGTGTTGGGATTCAAAATCCACACAAGACAGCCGTTATTCTCAATAGTATTTAACTTTATCCAAACAATCTTCATATTTTTCCAAAGTTTTCTTTTAATTTAGAAATTTAAATTGCGACGTTAAGCTTTTAGGGAGACGACGAGACTCTACCCGCGCATAACCCAGAAAGCAATGGAGTACCATGTGGGCTAGGCTTTTTATGAAATTGGGAAAAAAATTAAATTTAGATGGGTCATTTTAAAGAATTGTTCCGAAGTTGAATTATTAACTTAGGTTGATTTAAATGAATTCTAAAATCGTCTGATCAAAACATAGGCGTTCTTCTCGAGGCTCCGAAAGCACTTTAGATAAACGTGCTCACCGAGAAGCTTAAATTGCCTATCACCTTAACACACTTTTCCGCTTTATTTATTCTCCGAAGTCGTCCCAAAAACATCGCGTTATTTTTAAAACCTTTTGAATGAAATTTCACCTTTTTATTGGCTTTGAAAGACGGGAAAAGTGGGTCGTACTTTGATCAATAACCGAGCAATGAAGAGGAATGGGTTCGATACCTGGTTGACGTCACAAACTGCTTTGCATTGAGAAAGTTCTTTGAAAACAGCAATGCAAATTAATTTGTGACGTCAACCCGAACCCGTTTGTGGATCAAAGTATAAACCACTTTCAAAAATGCCGACCATCTTTACATTCTCTTGTATTTATGTTAATTAGACCTGCTGGCCTCATTTTGAAACAAATATTCTTTTGAAATTTGCTCCTTGTAGCGAGGCTAGAAAGGCTTATTAGCATTGAAACAAAAGAATCTTTTATTTGGCCGCCATTATGAAAGAGGTCTATGACCACTAAAAATAACACGATGTACTTGGGATGATTTCGCATAATAAATTAAGTGGAAATGTGATTTGAGGCGTAGGTTGCACTTTAAACAAGATGAGATTTTCGCGTTGGAGGCAATATTTCATTTCTAGGCCAAAACGTTTCTGCAGCCAAACCCGTTCAGTATTTTAAACATTCAGTTTGCGTTGTTTTATTTCTTATTTTAGTTACCCATATTTTATGTCTTAAAATGAAATGGTTCGTCCCCGACCTTTATTTACTTGAGACTGTGATCATATTCTACGACAAGCGAAAGCAAATCACGAACGACTCTGAGCTTTAGGGCCAGATCATGCAAGCAAGTTATGCCATTAACGCGGTCGGTTTTTTCGCATTAACGAGTTTAAGCAAAAGGGAGTTTGAGAAACCACAACGGCTACGGGGACGAAAACGTCACTTAAAAATATCACTTTAAACTGTTCTAAGCATTTCATGATTATTCGATCTTGTTTAGATTATACAATATGGGCGAGGTTTCCTATAACTGGATTGGTACGGACGTATTTGAAGTAAAGAGTGAGACTGAAAGATTCACTGTCGTTTGTCCACGTGGTCGCCAAAACCTTAAATTTGGTCATTTCACGTGGTAGTTTTGACGAGTACGGGACAGAAATGTTCAAAAATGCGTGCCGCACGTGCAGCACGTTCTTTTAACCAATAATAGAGAGCTTAAGCAACGACAACGCCGACGGCAACGAGAACGTCATGAATTTGCATATTTAGTGGGTAAAAACAATAGCTTTGCACGACCTGCACGTGCGTTTTTCACTTTTGTCCATTTCGTTGCCGTCGTCAGCAAAACAACATCGTGAAATAGCCAAGTTTTTGCTTTTATGAAGAACGTCAGCACTTGAGTATAATTTTCATTTCCTCTCCTAAAATGGAGTGCAGTTCCGACTGGTGTCATCTTTGAGGAATCACCACACCCTTGTCATATTAAAAACGTTGAAATAGTCACGAAGCGATTAAAATAACGCAAATTTATATTTTGAGGTGACGTTCTCGTTTCCGTCGCCGTTGTCGTTGCTTAAGCTCCCTAATATTACCGCTTAAGACGACGGCTACGGCAACGGCAACGCCACAACGCAAGAATATCGTTGGTTAAAAAAGCAAAAATCGTGCTGCACGTCCAGCACGAATTTCCGTGCACTTCTTTGCCGTATTCCACAAAGGAACAACGTGAAATCACCAAATTTTAAGTTTTGACAGAAGCACATGACTTTGAAGCGTTTAAAGCCTCATTTACACTAACACGTTTTCCTTGACAAGTGGACTTGTCAAGGAAAACTTGTCGACTGTACACACTACCAAGTTCTCCTTGAAACATTTTTCCTTGGCATGTTTTCCTTGGTAATGTAAATGGTAGGTAAAACAAGTTTTCCTTGGCAAGTACACTTGACAAGTAATTCACACTAGCAAATATCGTCCTTGACAATTGTCCTTGTTCAAAAACTAGCTTGCCAGTTTTTGAACAAGGACACTTGTCAATGAAAAAATTGTCACATTTTTCCATTTGCACTGCCAAGGAAAACTTGGCAAGGAAAAGTTGTCAAGGAAAACTTGCTAGTGTAAATGAGGCTTAACTCTGGTGCAGAGCTGCGGGTTTTTTTTGGAGTTTGACAATTTCCTTATTTGGATGTAACGTAGCTCGTGCATTTTCCCACGCGTGCAGCTTCGTTCTTTTTCTTGTCCATATTTGGCATAAAATTGGTGTCCTAAAATCTCCAGCTTTGTTCCAAGGGAAAGAGTTGCAAGTTACACGCTTCCAGGTCATGTGCTTCACGTTTTGACGACAACGCGAGCATATAACAATGAACGTACCACTCATTTTCTATTTTTACTGAAAAAACCGTTCGTACCCATCCAGTTGCATGTTAGTTCGCCGCTATTCACGTTACAAGGTGAACAAGACGGAATAATCGCGTTTGTCCTCAAACTCTTAATATGGTGTGTACAGAGAGATAAACTAAGAATAAAGCCAGGATCCGAGCCAGGATCCGAGCCAGGATCCGAGCTAGGATCCGAGCCAGGATTCGAGCCAGGATTCGAGCTAGGATCCGAGCCAGGATTCGAGACCTAACCGAGACCTAACCTAACCTAACCGAGACCTACCCTAACTAGACTAGAACCAACCTAGATAGACCTAACCTAACCGATTCGAGACCTAACCTAACCAAGAGATTCGAGAATAAATAGCGGAGAAAGCTCATCTTGGCTGGAATCCTGGCTCGGATCCTAGCTCGAATCCTGGCTCGGAGTTTAGGTATCCTCGTGTACAGATGGATGCAAAATTTTTTCCGACAGAGTTCCATTTCCAACCATTTCAATGTGGAAGTCTTATTGTTTTATCGAGTCTCCATTTTACTGTCCAGTTTGTTGCATACGTTTTCAAAGTTTGAGGCTATTTGTTGGGCGAACCTGGCTGTGTTTTTTCCAAGATCACGAAACTACCTTAAATTAATGTATCAATCTGTTACTTAAGCCTTTTCAAGTGCTCATTTTTCTTGTTGGGACATATATTTGATGTACATATGTAAAGCAATTACATATTAACTTAACAAGTTCACATGTTCAGCTACAAAATAAACTTTTGTTATTTTTCTGGAGGGAGAGAGGTACAGCGGTCAGAAACACGAAAGTAAACTTAACATAGCCTCATGGGTCTCATTCGCGAGACGGCCATATTGGGCATAGACAACAGATTTCGTACCCCGAGCCTCGAGTTGAAATGTTTGGGAACGAGTTTCGGTGGGGCAAAACAAAAGTTCCCAATCCCTCGCGACTCAACATGGCCGCGTTGTGATTAAGGCTCATTAAGGGTGTGTTCGATTGACCGTATTCCGGAAAAGGAATACATGGAATATAAGTTAGAAATCCTTCGTTTTTACGGGGATTCACATTAAAATTTTCAAATATCTGCTAAAATGCTATTTTAAACATATTTTTGACATACTTGCTGCTTCGAAACGCGCCAAACATACCGTTTTAATCATCACTCCACGTATTCTTATTCCGGAATAGGGTCAATCGAACGCGCCCTAACTCAAAGTTTTATAATACTTTTACATTTGATAACGTATAGTTTTCGACGCGTTTTCGCTTATATTTTAAACTACGCCTTTCTAAAACGCTGGCAAACACTTTTAGAAAACGGATTCAAACGTCTAAAAACGCATTAATGTAGATAGGTGAAAATATGACGTACGAAGCGTGCGAGAATTTTATGATCAATTTATCGTTTTCAAGCTTTTAAGCGTGGATTGGTTGAAAACGATACGAAAACGCTAAGAGGAATAAAAATATTTTGCTTCGTTATCTCCGAGATGAAACAGGGAATTTTTGAAAACGCATTAACACAATCTCTATTAAAGCAAAGGACAACTTTATCTCTTATCTGAAATTAAGGTGATTCCCTAGAAATGGAAGTTGTTACAGATTTCCGATGAAACTTTGCACACATTACTGTTGTAACATGTCAAAGAGATGATGATAAAAATGTAATAAAAAGGGGGGGTCACCATGCTCGTTTCCATGGTACGACGTTGAGGAATACGGCTATCTGAGCTACTTTGACAATTGCCGGACACCCCCAATGTTGGACAAGCTTAGCTCGATTTTATAAATGTTATCCAACGTATAACGCAGAGCGTGGTGTTATTCTATGGTTTATTCAAGTACGTACCTGCAAAATGTATTTGAATGCCTTTGTGAGTACTTAAAACCCCGAAATAGATTTAACTTTAGCGTGGGCTGTTCGACTCGTAATGGCTCCTTCCGTACAATTTTATGAAATTACCAAAATACTGGCCATAGATTTTTGCTGATTTTTTCAATACTTCACAAAGACACCGTTTTTAGCAAACTAAGGAGAAAATAGCCATTCCTCGACGGATTAGACTTCGCGTCAATGAGAACCCGCCATTTTATCAATGTGCCCGCGCTACTGCGCGCGCCAATGACGCAAGAAATTATGCGCAGTAGCGCTGTGCAATGCAAAACCATGGACTTAACGACGACGAAAAAATTTAAGCCTTAGGTATTTTTTGGTTGTTTCATTGCTTTGACTGTCGTTCGTGGGCCTCTCTCAGGCTCCTTGCGCGCACAGGCTTATGGGAATGTTAGGCTTATCGTTCTTCCCATCATGCTCTGCGCTCGCGCTTTCTCACTTACAGGCCACAAGAACGTAGCACCTCCCTTCTAGAAGAAGCTTCTTTCCCTTTGTATGGGCTGACGGGCAGAAAGAAGGAGGTCTTTGCCCTTGGTCGAAACTGACTCGTTTGCGCAAAGAACAATGAGAAGCGTCTCTGATTGGTGCATTCATGTTAGCGCGAGGAGTGAGCAAGCACATTAAGGACGGTGCCTACTAATTCGCAGGTATTTTTGCGCTGTTTATGAATATGCGGGAAAAGCAGATCTCAACAAATGTTATTAAAATCCAAAAAGAAAATTGGGGGTAACCAAGCATTTTTCGAAGATAATTAATCAACAATATTTGTAAAAAGCTTTAAAATACAAAGCAATGTATGGCGTTCTTTTCCAAATCGAAGCTCAATTATATCAAATACAAGGTGTTGCAAATGAACCCACTGGGAACTCGGAAAAATCCGAGCCCCAGATGGGATTCGAACCCACGACCCTCCGTGATCTAGTACGGATGCTCTAACCACTGAGCTACTGGAGACTCTATGGTGAGCAAGGGTGAAATGTGGGTATTTGACTCGAGCTGCATCACGCAGCCACAGAGTCAAATTTCGACTGACAGCATAGCTCATAACTGCCTCGCGCAGTCACACTGAGAGCATCATTGAAATACAGTTGCCTGCATTCCCAACACCTTGTATTTGATATATGTTACCATTGTCTCACGAAGCTCAATTATCTCTGAAAAATGCGTGGTTACCCTCAATTTTCTTTTTGGATACCAAGATCACTTGCTACGTTCTGCACAGAACGTATGCGCAATAACAATGGTAGGCACCGTCCTTAAGGTTCAAAGAGCCAAATTTTGGCTGTAAGAACCCTAAGGCGCATGTCCTCCTACAGAGAGTTTCCCAGAGCCTCGGGTCATGCGCAGAAAGATGTAAGATCCGAGGCTCTGGTGACGAGAATGGGAACTGACTGTGTTGAGCATGAGTCGAGGATATTTGGCGACTGAACAGTGCGCAATCTCGTCCTCAGAGCCCACGTTTCTCTTGGTCAGCACCAAGAGCGCGGATGCAGTGATAAACCATTAGGGAACTTAAGCACGCGCGCTTTTGAGACGCGGACGGCAACCGGTAGAGAACATTTTGGCGTGTCAGGGCAGTGGTGTCTCCCAGATTTTTACACTGATCATTTCTAATGGAGAAAAGATACTTAGCAATGTAAATGTGGTTGTGTGAAGACAAGTTAAAAGGGAAAACAGCTCACTTCCGGTTGCCGTCCGCGTCTCAGAAACGCGAGTGCTTAAGCTCCCTAATACCCACCGGAAGTCCGTGCCTTACTCTTCGGAAACAACGTGTTTGTTCTTGAGCGCACCAACGAGTTAACAACAAGAGTCGTTCAAGGGTCGGTAGATGTTGGCCTAAAGTTTGTAGCGAGCTTTTGCGTGACGTACGCACCCACTGTCATGAAGTGCAAGCTTGGGACAACGTTTTTGGGGTGTTACAATTCCCACTGAATCTTAAGAACGGAGAGATTTTAACTAAAAAAACTCCACTATCATTTTGCTTTTTGTTATCTTGAAAACATCTTTAAAGATCAGCTTATGAAGACAAGCGGAAGGCTTTCTCTAAATGGCTTTTTGGGCGCGAAAGTATTCGGGACTTTCGAGAAACGGGCCTCAGGCACGGGTAAATCGAAGCGTCAGCACTAACCAGCGTTAAATACCATGGAAACCAATGGGTGGCTCTAGCCAGGCTTCGAGCGACCGTCCCCAAGGATTTTTTGGTTGTTAAAACGGAGAGATTTAGCATCGCGTGGACGTAAAACGGGTAAACGGGAAGACTGCGAGCAGTCTCTCTTTTGCTTGAAAATCCGTCAAGAACGCAACGAACGAGGAGATATGCAAGTGGCGAAGACGCAAGCCACAGCGAGTAGGAACGCGCCCCTAGCAAACGGAAGGCAGCGGCGCTTATTTTCCTTTCGTAAACGGTCGTTGCCATTTCTCAGAACGGTCGTTGCCATTTGAAACGGTCGATGCCATTTTTTAGCGCTGAATTACACTTATTATGTCTAAGAACTCAAAAGGTTGCGGCTACTAGGAGTTGCGTCTCGCTGGTCATATGAGTTCGGGTTCGGGTTAGGGTTCTGTTTAGGGTGAGGGCTAAGCTAAGAACCCGAGTTCGAGTCTTAAATTTTCGGACTCTTTTTTTCCTCCAGGTTTTCTTTCATAAATTTTTTTTTTCCTTTTTTGTCTTGTTTTTTGTTACTATTTTTTCCTAGTTTGTTTCTTTTAATTTACTTGAAGTGAAGTATGTAGTCGACCGTTACAAATGGCATCGACCGATTCAAATGGCAATGACCGTTCTGAGACTGAAATGGCAACGACAGTTTCAAATGGCAACGACCGTTTACGAAAGGGAAATTTGCGGCAGCGGCTCTCACAAAAACCTGAAAACTCGTCTCTCTCTTTTAACAAGCTCCTGGATACCTGTAGCTATCATGCGAGAAATTAGCTAATATCAAACTATTTTCTTTCATGGTTGGAAGAAAACGTAAAATTCAGTCCGACTTTTGCCGTTAGTCGTAAACCTGATGATAAATCCCTCTAGCAACTATTTTTCGTCTGGTGGGAGGCAAATTTGATAAGAGGCTCTGCCGATGGCTCTGCCGATGGTAAAGACAAAACACACAATCGATTTTCTCGACTGTGATTACCACTTATCTCCAGCTGGGCCCGGTTGTTCGAAAGCCGATTAACGCTAATCCCAGATTTAAAAATTACCAAGGAGTATATTTCTCTACTCCCAAATGTTGTACAACGCTGATATTTGGCAAAATTTTACATTAGAGGAAGTCAATCTTGAAAACCAAAAATAATCAAAAGAAAGATGCACTTAAAAGTTGAAAACATTTTACCAAAGTTTATGGTAATCCTGGATTAAGTTAATCGACTTTCGAACAACTGGGCCCTCAGAAGTGCAGGTGATCGCAAGAATAACAAATATAACAACTGTGCAAAAAACATACCCAAAATAAAAATTATAGCAAAAATAACGAAAGAACAAATCAAGGGGGCGACACTGGCAAATATAAAAACATATGTTCCGCGTTCACCTCAAGTTCAAGTTCAAGTATATTTGCAAAAATTAAAGTTAAATTTTACAATGAAAACTACACGCATATAGCAATGGTAATTGAGGCGTGCAGTGTAATGGCGTACATGACACTAAACTTACTAGAAACGATATTAAGGAAAAAAATAAGACCTAGACAGACTGAAGAAACGTTGCATAATTATTACAATATTATTAAAATAAGTGAATGAATAAAGGAATAAAACAGAATTATACGGTACGATGGTAATCATGATAATTATTCAGTTTTGTTATTGACATTAATTAGTAACGTGACGCAAGTTTATCACTTAACAACAAACTACCCGGTACATGGTACTACTACTATCCCTTGCAGATCGGAGCGTTGGTAATTTTAAATCACTGAACAATGTTCAGGAATATTGCAAGTGGATTAAAGCGGTCATCACTATGACAAAATGCTACTTTTGGAACAGAACAAGAAAGCTTACAAACAATCAAATAAAGGTTTTAATTGCCACACGTACAACATGGACTCTCTCACAAGCAAGTCTTCTCGCCAGAGCTATTTTACCGCTACGCGACCACAGTCTTAGGTCCTGAACCAAGCGATTCTACAGGCTGCCATCTGGATTGTTCCATCTCGTAGAAAGATTCCTACAGATACATCAAAGGAGGTAAATGATCGCCTCTCAGTTGCTGTACATCCTTAGAAAAAGCAAAAGATATACAAAATGGGGGCATTTTGGGGAAAAATTCCTAATATTCCAAACCAGGGGCTCATGTCCAAACCCAGAAAATAACAATGTAAAACGCCAATGCTCTCAATTTGATCGCGAAGTTCTCTGTTAATGTCCTACTCTATGTACATTCAATCACGATCATTTTGCGTTTAGCTCGTGTGGATTTGTAATTATTGTATTGCATTATGAACTTTAAGCAAGGACATGCAACGGCAACGAAAACTTCACTCGAAAATATAACTATCGCAAGCATTCCGCGATTATTCCATCTTGTTCACCTTGTACAATACGGGCGAACTATCCTGTAACTGGATGGGTACGTACGGTTTTAAAGCAAAAATAGCAAATGAATGGTTCATTGTTATATGCTCAAGTTGTTGCCCAAAGCTAACATTTGGTGATTTTAAGTTGTTGTTTTGTGGAGTACGTAAAGATATGCAAGGACATTTGTGCTGCACGTGGAACATGCACGCGCAACTTGCACGAGTATTTTTCCTCTTTTAACCAATCATATTCTGGCTTTGCAGCCGTAGTCTTTGCTCAAACTCCCGATTACGTCGCAGTGATTGCGGCAAACGGAGAGAAACGGCAAAGAGAGAGACGAGTTAGAATAACATAATTTTCATGCTTTCATGACAAGCAGCAGCCCATCGTTTCGCGTTTGCCGTTTCACGTAAAAGCGGTGCTTAATCTCTCAACTGGCTTCTAATTTTCGCGCCACATTTTCTTCCAGTCAGATGCAAAAGCCAAACCAATTGCGCGCTCTCGTTTTCCCACCCTTGGCATCGGTTGCATGAACTTGCTCGGCCTTCTGATTGGCTCATAACGATCGTCTGCTTAGATTGGCTGAAATAATTTCTTTGGCTTCGACATGCATTTGAAAACCACTCTACAAATGAAACTGTTTTAAAGGCCAACTTACTGCGTCGTTTGTTATTATAGCTCTGTTTTCCTCTGTAATATTTAACGGAGGGTTTGGATCTGTGAGGATAACAAAACAGGCATTGAAATTGGATAGTCACATCTTGTGAAAATGTATAACTTTTCAGTCAAAGAGAGCAGTTTCTAGACAACTCTTCCTTTTTGACGATTTGTTTTACCTTCAGCCGTATTATCAACTGTTACAGCGGCTTCTTCGTAACCCTGGGAGGAAAAACAAAACACCTCTGTGAGTGAGATTTGTACCTAGTCCACACTAATGCGTTTTCGCAAACCTCGGGTTTTTGTATCTCAAAAAGGCATAAAACGTTTATGCCCCTACTAGACCACGTAAAACCGAAAAGAGAACA
This sequence comes from Montipora capricornis, assembly GCF_036669925.1. Taxonomy (NCBI): domain Eukaryota; kingdom Metazoa; phylum Cnidaria; class Anthozoa; order Scleractinia; family Acroporidae; genus Montipora; species Montipora capricornis. Next base: position 6,536,089 of record NC_090886.1, on the reverse strand, counting down.
TTCGTTTTCGTCAGCAGGCTTTGCTCGACCTTACTTTCTCCATACTGCGCATGCTTGAGGTGAGTCCAAGGTACAATGATACTAGCAAAATTAATACAAGAGAGTTGGAGACTATCCGAGCAAAAAAATTATCAATCAGCTACAGCAATGTATTTTATGACGCAAAATTAAGCTCAAAGCAGGCAATTAAGGTTGCAATGCGATCAAACAACATAAATGCAAGATCACCCCCTTGTTATTGCTTTTACACGCAAGTGAAACTGGGACAGGTAGATGCCCGCGACCTTAGCGTTTTCGACAACATGCGTTTGAGCCCGTCCACACAAAGACCTTGGACCTCCGTTTTCAAAAACTCTCAAACCACTCCTATCTGTGATAAAACCAGCCTCTACCGTTGGTTGCTGATACGTCGCATGTCCGTATGGCTGATATTGCTGGTAGTGTTGGTAATACTGCTGCTGCTGCTGCTGTTGCTGTTGCTGCTGCTGCTGTTGTTGTTGTTGCTGATGGTATCCTTGCCACGCTGCTAAATATTGCTGATATTGCTGATACTGTTGCATATATTGCTGGTTTGCTGCCGCTGCAGTGGTGGCCGTGTATGCCGTTGGTGTGCTTGTGGCTGTTGTTTGAGGCCTTACGACACAGAAATAACAAAATAAGTCACCACAACAATTTCTAGAGCTGTGATCGTCGTATTGTAATGTTAACGCCTTTGGGTAAATTTTTAGGGGGTCCTTTCCCCCTTAACACGACTTACAGCGAACCAGTTCTTGAGGCGGTTTAATTATCAAATAATGACTCGGGAAAGAAGTGACTTAAAAAGCATTTGATGATAAAAAATTGCGACAGAATCTTGAAATGGCTCTCTTTCAAAAGATCGCTCCTACCTTGTGCTTCATGAAAAAGCGCTTCTGAGAAAGTGCCAAGGCAAATTTGATTGTTTATTGTTTGAAACGCCTTACATCAAGAATGTCAAACCTAATTTGAAAGTCCAAACGGACTCCATACGTGCGAAACTTTTTGTTTAACTTGTAAATTATTTTCATCTCTTATTGTTCGTCTTAGTATTTATAAAACTTAGTTTTTATACATTTTTGACTTGGTAATGTCGTTAACGGTAACGTCGAAACGTCGTCGATTTTTTATTCAGCTTTTTAGCTTTTTAGATCTTAGAATGCTTTTAAGAAATGTTCTGTCGCAATTTTTTATTGCCAAATGGGGACTCGGGACTACTCGTAAAAAAACCGAGTGCTGCCGAGTAGGGGCTAACCCTCGGCGTAAAGATCTGTGAAACACACCGAAGATGAAACACAAACGAAAACGAAAGAGAATTACCTTGAAACGTCAACCTAACTCTAGCATAAGCTAAGGAAACAAAGAAAAAGTTTCACAGCTCTTTACAACAAGAATAACCATGGCTACTGTGTGAGTGCAACCTTGGTATATAGTTCTTGATGGCTTACATATTCAACACAAACCATTGTTAACTCTTGTAAGCTATCGTTTGGAAGTGCATTGTTTATTGTCATATATGTTGATATGGGCAAGCATGACGTTCTTTCCCAAGCCTACGACCTTCGAATAGCCCTTTTCACGGTTGTTTTTCTCATTTGCACTACAATGTAATCTAGCATGTATGTGAGGCAATTTCGGGTTATTTTGTCGTTTTAACCCGAGATTGCCTTGCACCCACATTAGATTACATTGTAATGCAAATGAGAAAAACTAACCGTGAAATGGGCTATTACATGCAATTTCCTACCATACCTTCAAACCCTACAATAGACTTTTGGTAGTTTCACTGTAAGCCATTAAGCTAAAATTCAAGATATATTTGACGTTCTCGTTTATGTAGCAGCATCGCACGTCTTAAGTCCTAAATATCAACATTGGGCAGGAGCCCATCTGGAGCGTGCAACTTCCATGCAGCGTCTGTGAAACGGTGTTTTCACAAGTAGGTTTATTTTTAGACTAGCCCTTCCCGCGAATTAGGTCAAAAAACAATGGGAGTTCCGGTTCGGTGACCCTATGAAGTCAGCTTAATTTCTTGTAATTGGTCATCGGGCTCCTGTGGGAGTCTCATTCGCGAGAAATTCAATCTAAAAATAAATTGGTCTGTGAAAACGCCGTTACACGAACACAGTAGAGTTGTAGTCTCCGGGTCATGGGTTCCTGCATTGGGCGGGCTATTTAAAGAACACTGTACCTTTTGGGTGTGGCTGCGCTGACCCTTAGAGGTTTGGATCCGCAGCCTACTGCTCCCTGCATGTCAATCATGGCTTGTCTATGCTCTGACTCATCTGTAAACCTCACAAAACCATATCCCCTGGAACAAATAGCCATAAACTTCAGGAAATAAAGTCTGCTACGAGCGTAGAAGGCCCATAGGGCCGGCGCTTATCTTCGGTTACTGTAGCATGAAGCGACTACAAGTTTTTCTACTCCCCCCTGGAAGGGATGCTAGTCCATCGCAGGGTTACCCCCAGCATTAAATTCGCCGGTACCCATTTATACACCTGGGTGGACAGAAGCACCGTGAGAGTAAAGTGTCTTGCCCAAGAACACAACAAAATGTCTCCGGCCAGGCCCCGAACCCGGACCACTCGATCCGGAGTCGAGCGCACTAACCATGAGGCCACCGCGCCTCCCACTTCGGGGAATGGTGCAGTAAAATGCGCGTCGACTAAAGCCACATCCATTGGGCAATCAGCGTGTGATGTTACACCTGCCTCCTGATTTTTGAGTCGCAAGTGTAATCGGCGGGTACAAAACAAAGGTCACAGGTCATTGTTTTACCAATACAGAACGAATCCTAATCAGTCATTCAAGCTAAACTTTGGCCTAATTAGGCCTAAACAAACGCTTTTAGGCCTTATGTTAGCATTGGTAAAAGTTTAGCGTTGTTTCTGTATTGGTAAAACAATGACCTGTGACTTGTGACCCGTGACCTGTATTTTGCACCTTCCCCAAGTGTCACGAGGAAGATGGAGAGTGCAAGAAGATGAGGATGCATTTATTAAAATACTTGGAAAAGAAAAGAAAAAGATTTTGACTTGGAAATACTTGGAAAACATCCAGTGCTCCTTCGCAGGAGACAAATCTACGATCTTCCGATTACTAGCTCAGATTTTTTTCGAACCAGTTGAGCGCTTTAAATAGCGTCGCACTTACGGCAAACGTCAAACGGTAGGAGTGGACATTTGCGTTTTGCCTCAAATCAAAGAAGCTTGTTTGATTGTAGCTCATTCGTTGTTGCCTGTTGTCTACAGATATCGAGCAACAGAGGCAAGTTGGAATAAGAAAACTTTCACCGTTTTACGACGAGCAGCAGCCTACTGATGCACATTTGATCATACTGTATCCAAAAGAAATATGGATAGATATGTAGAAATCTTAACCTGTTACCAACCGAACGCGAGGGCCGTACAGGGGAATATCAGCCCAAGGTGGTGCGCGAGGTCCGTGCAAAAACTACCGAGGGCTAATATTTCCCAGTACGGTCCCGAGCAAGTGAGGTTGGTAAGTTGTTAATAAGGAATCCAGACAATTAGCCCCTGACAGTTTAACCCCTGATTATGATGCTTGACGATCAGCCCCCAATGTAAAACCCACGAAGTAATCAAAGCTAACTATCAACATAACAACTAGTTGTAAACCGACAATGATCTCTCTGAACGCATGGAAAATCAACCAGCGCGATCGATCGCCCTACATGGCGACCAGACTTTACATGATCTTTGGGCGATCGGACACTTCTCCGCTTGGCGAATGTTCGTAATCTTCTTCCATCAGCGAACTTTGAACAGTAACCTTTTACATTTAAATCTAAAGTCCGCTTGCCATTTTGTGTTCCGCTCAAGGGAGAAAAAATACGGAAACGAACCATTTCCATGGTAATGGTCTGTACAGTAATATCCCGACGGAAAACCAACCAATCAGATTGCTCCATTTAGGATGAGAATTGCTTGCCATAGAATAATTAACAACCTTGGTTTAGTTGGGATCATCTTCTTTCTTTCTTTTTTCTCAGTGTCGGTGGCTAGTGGTAGATACTTACCTCGCTGCTTTTAGGCTCGATAAATATTCACCACTAGCCACCTCCACTTCGGTGAATAGTCATAATCGTATGTTAACGTACATACATACATACATACTTAATTGACCACTCCCCATAGGGGCTTTTCAGGGCCAATCTGAAACAATCAACGAAACAACAGAACACAACAACAACAACTGTTAAGAATCCCAACTGGCCGGAGGCAAACCAGTTGGCTATTTACAAGTGCAGCTGGGAAGTTGAACCAGGGACTACCAGGAACAAATTCAGCGAGTGGTCAGAGCGGGTCTTGAACCCGGGATCTCCGGATCTCAAGGCAAGCACCCTAACCACTGGGCCGCACTGCCTCTTTCCCACCCTGACTGAGAAAATATCAATTAATCCACTTGCATGGGTTGGCATGACGCTCAGATCCATGGGTACCTGTACGCAGATTCCACTTAAACCGTGACACTTGCTAATAATAGGCTACAGACTTTAAGCATCCACATGCAAATTAGACCCAACATGAGAAATTATATCGCATCCTTCAGACCAGATTTGGCCGGCTGTGATCAAATGATGTCATCAATGAAAATGTCAAAAAGGGGGGTGCATAAATTAGAAAAAAATTGGGCGCGTTTCAACACAACCCTAAGGAGCACGTAAAAACACCAAGTGCAAATTTTGGTGGGGCAATTATACAGTATTTTGGTAAGGGTTTAAGTGCGTGCATGTATAACGATTGTCTGCCGCATTTTCTTATTTATGCATGCCCCTTTTTTGGCATTCTCATTGATGACGTCATTTGATGACTACCTGTCAAATCTGGTTTGAAGGGTCCGATATAACTACTCACATGCTAATGCAAAATTTAAGGATTTGACAATGGCCAATGCTGTGTTGCACGATTATTATCCTTTCAGAAGAAAGAGAAAGGAATAAATAATTTTGGATTTGCAATAAAGAGAAAATGATGATGAGAGTAATTAAAAATTTTGAATCACCATGATGCATCAGATACCTGGAATTTCCAGCTGTGTCTAGAACAACTGAAAGGAAAAGAAAAAATGTCAATGTAGGAGATACAGCTCCAAAAAAATTAATACTTGTAATAATTATTATTGGCCAAATTAGACAGAATTAATCAATGCCATTGCTAAATAAGCCAGATGTGGGAACCAAAATACAGAAGCTGTCAAATATATTATTACCTTTAGCAGCTTTACAAGTTGGAAATTTTCTTTGGAAGAACTCCTGTAAGGAAAAAATTAAGCCATTTCTTTTTGTGTATAGTAACACCTACTAGCCTAATTAAAGCAAAAATGAGCTTTTACTCTCGATATCAACCAACCCTTCACGGCCTAAGAATGGCGACAATCTAATATCTCCCTACACTACAACTGCTCAACCCCCTAACGAGTAAAATTGTCTTGCCTTAGACGGAGTAAAATCTATTGAGACTCCCACTCCAAGGAGTCCAAGGCTGCTGCCTAAGAAAATTTTAAAGGGGCCCTCAGAGCTAAACGCTGAGAACTTAGGAGCCCAGCATATGAAGTGAAAGGTGTTGCTGTGAAAAATTAAGGCGCCCAGAGATATTCTTTGGGAGCCCCAGGCTACCGGGCTCCTGTTAGGCAACAGCCTTGGAGTCAATGGGTTAATTGAGCATACATGTATATGTTACGAGAAAAAAGGAAATACTCACTTAAATTTATTATTTCTTTTCAGTGCCCAAACAAATGCCCAGAGAACAGTTATGCATTATATGATTAGTTATTTTTGTACATTTCTTATGAGTTTGCCATCCTTTCCTGAACGACATGTACCTGTGCTGAACAAATGATTTGGATCTCATGAACAAAGACGTCCCTGCCAGTTAACAGCAACTTATGTTACACAGCTAACAATACATACATACATACTTTATTGATGCTCCCTAAGGGGGGTTTTCAGCTCAATAGAATTAAAAATTAAACATTTAAATTTCAATTAATTAAGAATATAAGTACAATAATATTATAATTACAAAAAATATATCAAGACTATCAACCTAATAAAACATTTGCAAAATGATGCCTAAAATTCTTGGGGAATTTTAAGGACTTAATATTATCATTCAAAGAGTTCCAGAGTTTGGCTCCTCTGGAAGCAAAAGAGCGCTGCCATGTTGACAGACGACATAAGGGTACATCCAAAGCACCAGACGATCGAGTTGGAATTATTGTGTTGATTCCCACAATTTTGAGACAAGTTTAAATCTTACCTGAAGAGCGTAGTCGGTAACATCTGGAGACAAATCACCAACAAATATTGAATACTCTGGCCCCCTACGACAGTACAAAAACTTAGGACCATAAAATCATCAAGTTAACATCATCTAATTCATTAAATTTCCGGTCAAGATAGTTAACTAAAATTCCATAGCATGCAATTTAAGCATTTCAATAATTGAAATCATACTTCTTGCAATTTCTTAGTATACACAGAAATGGAAAAAGGCTCTTGTTGGAATGTTCGCAGGCCATTTCATGTAGAATTACAGAGAAGTAGCAATTGTTTTTTCAAACTACGTAGATTTTACACAAAATTGTTGGAGAAAATACACTTGTTGTTACACTCACTGCATGAATGAATCCTTGCCGTAAGTGGCCCAATTTAACTTGAATCGCTTTATCTACAAGAAAAACCAAATTACATGAAGCACAAATCAGCGTCAACTAAACAGGCCTAACAATCATTTTTGTTGCTAAACTTGTGCTTTACTCCACCACAGTCTCACAATCAGCCACAAAAAATCTCACGCTAATTGGATTCACATTATTTTGGTTGTCATTATAATATTTTTCGTTGTCGTCATCACTAATACTATCCATGTAGCCGTCATCCTCATTATTATTTATAATACTGTCACCACAGTAACACTGACAGGGGCTATGAAATAAATAATAGTAACAATACTTACTGGATTGCTTCCAGGTATTGGCAAGCCATTTAATTTGCCCATTACTTTCTGTGACACTGTGTAATCTCCAAAGTCAACAAAGCAGTATCCAGCAGGAGACCTGGTCAAGGATAAGATATTATAACAAAAGGCGTAGTGTTACATGTACGAGCTACTGTAATGTATGCGAGCTGGATGAAGAGACAGTTACATGGCGTTAAGCTATTGCAACCAATATACATGCAATAATGACTACAAAAGAGCCAGACTTGGGGTTAGAGATTGTGCGAGTGTGTTGAATCTTGATGAAAAGTACTTTATTCCATTGTTGAGTTTTGTGAATAAATCTGTTGACATTGCAGCAGTGTCGTCGTGTTACAATATTATAATAATAATAATAATAACAATAATCTCTGAGCTAATCAGGTGTGCAGGAAAGGAAACTAGTTGAAGTCAAGCAGAAGCTTCAACTACCACAAAGACTGCTGCGTCAAAATACGAAAAATGAATAATTCTCTTACTAAATCAATGGATTACTACCAAAAGGTAGGTGTGTGTAGTTCTTCCTGCAAAAATTATGGATAAATGTCAGGAAAAAGAACGTTTTCTAGCATAACTAAATTCCTTTAAATTCTGTCAATAGAACCCTTTGGCTGGTTCTCCAAGTATCGCAAGCATTATTATTAATTATTATTGTACCAAAATATACAAACATTTTTTTGAATCCTAAACAAACACCTCATTTCCTACCCATACATGACGCAATGATAATTATCATAAACTACAACAGTTACACCTAAATCACAACAAGGTCACTAATATTCTAAATTCATTCTGTCTACAATTTAGCCCTTTCACTTCCAAAAGAATGAGAATAAAATCACTTGGGTAAAATCATTGTCAAATCTATAAGCAAAACTTTTGGGAATGAAAGGGTTAATTAATATTTCACGCACACTGCACAAAACACTTGGAGATGTACAAATTTTATAGAACTCATAATATTACCCAGTGGTCCTGTTTTTAATCATCTTCACTGAGACTACTGCTTCTCCCATTGCGGCAAATGCACTGCTGATGAATGTTTCATCCATGTAGGAGTCAAGCTGTTGAATATTTCACGGACAAATGAGGACTTTCATGAAGTATCAACCCATTGACCCCTGGGAGTGAGACTTGACAGACGATTTTACTGGTCAACTGGGGGGTATCCTAGGACGTTTGTGTTAGTGGGGAGAGGGGAGGGGATAGAGCGAGTTTCAATCGAGTGTTGTAAAACCAAAACCAAAATAATTACTTTGTCCAATCAAAAAGGACAGAGACAATCCAGTAAACCAATCAAAACTCTAAGTAATTACACATAGCCGACACAAAGCACGGGAAAATGTGCATGCGCAAGCCTTGATTGGTTTTGGTTTCACTTCTGATTGGTTGAAAAAATGGTGCGAGAACTTTGAACCAATCACTGAGTGAAGTAATGCAAAACCAAAGTAATTAGCTAATTACTTTCGACACTAAATTGAAAACCGCTCTAGCATTAATTAAATACTTTGGTGACTCAGGTGGAATGGCCTGTGTGCTTTGTTGTGTTAACCTGCACTTGCGCTGGAATGGGACCCTGCTGTGACAACTGGCTTGGTTTGTTTATAAAGCACCTGAATTGAACCCTGACTAACATGCTTTCTACACAGCCAGTTGTAAGACAATTACCCAGAAGCATTGATGTCTCTCATTTATCCTTGCTCCATCAGTTTACTTTATTATCTAAATATAAAAATTTCACCAGTCCCGTGAAATTATGGACAATCATATTAGACCTGATAACTACAACGCCTCTGACAGGTCTGCGAAAAAGCTGCATGAGGGATTGCTCATACATGTACTTAATGCAAAAAGCATAGATCATGCAAAGAACACAATACCGCCTCATGCTTTTTTCCTGCAAAAATCATTCTAGCAATGGCCATCCTAAAAACAGATACCGCAAACTGATGGGGCACATTTCATTTAAGATCAAGATTTTAGGGTTATGGTATTCTCACATGGCAAAATGATTTCCTCCAACCATTTGGGGCTTTTAGGCAGTCCCTATGATCATCTGAATTATTGTTTCTTTGAGACTGTTAGAGTGGGCGCAGGGATGGCGCAGTGGTGAGAGCACTCATCTCTCATCAATGTGGCCCGGGTTCGATTCCCAGACACAGCCTCATATGTGGCTTAACTTTTTTTCTTCTCTACTCTGCTCCAAGAGGATTTTCTCCAGGTACTCCAGCTTTCCTCTCTCCTCAAAAACTAACATATGATTTGTGTTAATTTGTTGATTTCAGTTTACAGTGTCAGATGTTAATGCTCCAGCGCTAGAAGACTAGACTCTTAAATATAGTTTACTTCCTTTCTGATGTCCAGGTGACGGATATGTAGATCCTTTGTTTATTAAAACTGCGTCATACCGATGAATAATTAATCTACATAAATTAACTAAAGCTACTTTCAACATGTCACACAATCAACTGTGGACGTCCAATTTTTCACAGTTATTGCTCACACAGTACCTGATTAAATCAAAAGGATTAAACACTTACATCTCCCATCCACAGACTTGTCATTTCTCTTTTTAGGTCGTAGACAGTCCAAAATACAATCAAAGGAACAGCTGACGCGTTTACTGGGTTGTTGACACGTGGTTTCTCCTTTCCAAACCGATCAGCGTTAAGGAAACAGGATTCCTTACAAACTTGACTGAATAATCAGTCGTTCTTACAACCTAATGCTCGATAATAAAGTGTGTGAAAAGTACCAACAAATTCTAGGAACTCTGTGAAACGCTTTTGTAAAGGAAAGTACTAAAATTTGAAGACACGAGAACACAGAGAACATGCATATTTGACACATCATTTTAGGGTTGGAAAGGACCGCTGACCACAAAAGGTACCAATGCAGGCTCTTTTTAGCGGAGCTCCGCGCGCGCCTTTTCGGAGCACCATATTTCAGGAATATTTCAGGACGGTGCCTACTAATTAAAGTTATAGTTCACCACTAAATTTTCTCTGATTCTTATTGGTTTAAATTGATCACGTGACGCGATAGTGTTCGTCCGTGGAGAGAGACTATCAGCCCATAGTGCCCATCCGAGGAAAATACCCGGATGGATAGTAGTCGTCCGCTGAAAATACCTCTGTAAACAAGCGGCCTTATGGAAAATAAACAATCAAAGTTGTATTAAGAGGGTTTTGGTTTGTTTTCTTTTTCACATTTTACATTGGCTGACACGGCTTTCGTCTAATAAAGTTGAAAATAATTCAACATGATTTTTGAGCTGGCGCGCGGAAGAAAATTTAGTAGTGAACAATAAAGACAATAGAGTGTTTCTGTCGAGGAACTATCGGTCTGATAGTTGCCCCGCGGAAATTTGATGTTCTTAAAACAAATATTTGCCCGAGAAGCGAAGCTTCTCGGGCAAATATTTGTTTTAAGAACATCAAATTTCCGCGGGGCAACTATCAGGCGATAGTTCCTCGACAGAAACACTCTATTGTTTAAATATTTTTGCCCCGGTGTGTGATTATGCATGAAATGTAGATCTTACCAAGTGTAATTGAAATCCAAAAAGAAAATTGGGGGTAACCACGCATTTTTCAAAGATAATTCATGAATAATATTTGAAAAAGCTTTAAAATACAAAGCAATGTATGGCGTTCTTTCTCAAATTGAAGCTTAATTATCTCTCAAAAATGCATGGTTACCCCCAATTTTCTTTTTGGATACCAAGAGTACTTACTAAGATATACTTTTTTCGGATAGTTTTAAACCGAGCAAAAAAACCCCTGTGTTAGTAAGCATCACAGATAGGAAATCGAGTATCTCGAGATGCGCAGAACGTATGCGCAATAACAATAGTAGGCACCGTCCTTAAGAAAACATTATTAAGAAAACATCGATGCGAGAAAATTTGGTTGCACACCTTTCTTCGCTTTTTAAATACTTTCACGCACATCTCCGGTATCCTCTTTTTTTTTCAAAAATTTGCAGCTGTTAAAAAAAAAATACCAGTCACTGCTCCCAGTTTCCACGCCAGCACTCACTTTCTCACTGAAACTCCTAGTATCTACGACGACGACTTCGACGAAAACGTAACCTCAAAATAGAACCTTGCGTTAGCATAATTTATCTTTCCCGATTATTCCATCTCGTTCACGTACTTGAAGTATCCTAAAAATAAATTGTTACGAGCGGCTTCAGACTGAAAATAGAGAATGAAAGATTCTCTGTTGCATGCTTACGTTGTCGTCAAAACTTCAAATTTGGTGATTTCACCGCAAGATTATGCTCTTTTAACCAGTCTAATGTCAAAACTACATCTCTGAATTGCAGAATATAATTGAACATTGGAATGTCAAAACTGCATGTCTGAACTGTACAATTGAATACGCGAACTTCAAGACTGCATGTTTGAACTGTACAATTGAATATTGGAATGTCAAAACTGCACATTTGAACTTCAAATACAAAATTCAATTTTGACGGAAATCACACTCCATATTACAGTATGTTTTACCACAATTGCTTGTAATCTCGCAATCTGATTGGCTAATTTGCCGTTGTCGATAAGAGTCTGATCGCGTCATGCTTGCGTTAATTTGTCACGCAATGTAATAGCCAATCAGGAACGCTCATTTTGGGAAAACCAATCATATTGCGAAAAGTTATAGACAACGCTTGGTCTTTCTTTGAGTTGTGATCTTGGTCACGCTCTGAAATAAAAGCTTTCTTTGGCGTTGAATGTTGTGGTAAAAAACAAATCGAAAGTGATTCATTGTTGTGTGTACTCTTAGCTTATCGACAACGATATTCGTCATCACGGTGGTCAAAATTTGTCGTAGACTCACTCGGCTACGCCTCGTGAGTCCGCAACATTTTGACCACTGTGATGACGGAATATCGTTGTCGATAAGAGTACAGACAACGCTGAAACACTTTCGGTTTGTTAATTAGAATACTTCCATATATTCCGGATTTTAGAATATTCCGTGTATTCCGCAATTCTGGCGTTCCAACCAAATGATTTGCTTTTATTTTTTGCCACAATTTCTAACCGTTTTACGTCATAAAAGGGAAAACCCCTTCTGAACTGAAACGGAAAAGGTTATTTATACTAAAATCTCTGCCGAACTCCTCAGTACCTTCTGGCTCTTGCGACGTAAGTGATCGACGTTTCTTTGATGTCTCTCAGTTTATCTTGATACAGTTTCATTGATTCGAATGTTCTCTTTCAAGGCTTTGAAAACAAAATCAGCAGCGGTCTTATTTACTGTCAGTTTTCGTCTTGTTAGAAGTGATGCACAGCGACGATATGACTTGAAGATGCCCATAACAAATCGAAATTGAAGCTAACCGAATTTTTCCTGTTTCATCTTCAGAGAAGAGTGGTCCACCACTGAAGACAAAGAGAGGGAAGAAAATTACAAAATTACGGGTATGAATTACGGTATTTTCAGCTTTAGAATTCCTTTCTGACATTAGGAACTGTTATTAAATGATGTGATTTCAGTTCTTCGATAGAGCGAATTGCTTACGTCGGTTTATTTTCTTCTCTGATTGCTACTAAGTGTGTTTGCTGTTGTCGCTTGATACACCTACTTTTCGATTTCGTCACTGTGATTTAATTCACGCAATTTTTGAAACAGAGAGTGGATAAGAGCAGGGATTCTGAACATTGCCAGCCATTATTTTGAAAGTTACATTACTTCTGCCTTATAATGATTTTCATTGACACTAGACACAGCGTCAGTCGAGGATTAGTTCTGCCTAGACAGAATTAGGAATTTAAAAGTTAAAAAAACACTAATGATAGAGCACCATTGTAGCCTCCCAGTTGCCTCCTAGCTAAAGTGCCATCTGACAGCTGTTTAGTACCGGATATAGGCCTTATCTACCTTTTTGGTATGAACTGGCTCCCTTTCATCATTTCTTTCTGGTGAATTAATACTAGGAGCGATGCCATAGACACATCTATCAAAAAGGCCTCTTATAATAAAACTTCCTGTTGATCAGGCCGGGAAACCCCTCGGGTTTTTTCCCAGGGAAAGTACCACAATGCACCGTCCAAGTGAAATACACAAATGATAAAAGTGACACCTGAATAAGTTGACTTCATGAAACCGCATCATTTTTATTTGGGAAAACTCCAAAGTATTTTTCCAATTTTGATTTAGCAATGCAAAAAGGGCTAAGAGAAATACATGTGGATGACGACACGCACCAAGCGACAGGTTTCTGTTTGTCATTTCTCTTGTTCTTGTATTTTTCTCTGTTTTGAAAACTTGCTGGGCAGCTGTACCAAGCAAACAGTAAACTGATATCGACCAAGTTTCATTTTCCCTTTTGGCAAAACACATTTTAGCCAGGCGTTTGCCATTTAATTTCTCTGAAGATAGTCCTGATTACCATAATGAAATTAATAGTTCTTATGAGGACTTTCAAAGATAACTGTGAGGAGAAAGTTGTGACAGTGTTAACCACTTTGTTGCATTGCAAGACTGAATTTTAATGTTACTCTTAATTAATACAGGTCAATACATAATGGCACATAGGTGCGTGACTCGTTGTTAACGATAATCAATGTGCAAGTGCTTATGGAAAAATTGTCATCAAATTAGAAAGTTTGTGATCGAAGTCAACAAATTCCCGTGGAGACATCCTTGCAGCTATTTTGGCCAAAAAAAAAGCGCTAATGGCTTACTGGACTGTAAACGACGGTATTCTTTGTGAGGAGATACCAGTTCAGTACATCTCTACCGGCGCTAATTTCATTGATATAAAGCTGCTACAGAATGGTCACTATTGTTTTCTTATAAGCTTGTTGTGTCCTTTTTTTCTAAACCTGTCCCAATGGGGGCCCGTGACTGAAGTAGCTACGTTTTAACTCTCCCAGTAGACAGCAACATTTTTTTGTGAAGAGCAGTGAACAGGATTCCTGCTCCAAAACCATGGTTTCAGATGTTCAGTTGTATGTAACCTGTGAATTTTGTCTTCGTTTTTATTTGAGTGGTTTAACAGATCTTGTCATCTCTCATTTCAAAAGGTGAGTATACGATATTTCAATCCGAAGGTATATGTATTCTTTTTTACCATTAATTCCATTATATGCGAGAACACCATGTCCATTATAGTTGAGGGTTTCCGATAGCTTTTCAAAGTACCGGTTTTGATAATGAAAGTATCGTAGCCGGTTATTTTTCGTTGAAAGACCGATAGCAAGTGCCTTTAACGCAAATCATCAAGGAGACCTGCCCCCTGCTAAAAAATTACTAGGAATGAAATTCTCAGAAATGCTGTTTATATACAGTTTTAAGTTTGGAAAAAAAGAAAGAAAACTATACTTGTCGCGGGAATGAAATGCCAACAGGTCGATTGTTCTGTTTTGTAAGCAAAATGAAGCGATGTGACTTCTTGTTAGTCAGTGAAGGATTTATTGCGTGTGATTGTATTGTGTTTCTTCAGCTCATGGCTTCCTGAGATACATGTACCCAAGTCCAAAAAAAAAAGAAAAAAAAATCCTGCTTGTGCAGGATTTCAAATAATCCCCCTTTCTTAGAGATCATACTATTCAAAGAAACTGCAAATTAAAGATAACGAAGAAGCTGTCAAGCCTCTGAATCAAATTGGATCAGCAACTAAAATGAGTTAACCTTACTGCCACAGTAGAGGTAAAGAAATCATCATAAAGATTCGTTTCGGGTAGTTGTCCGGAGTAAAGATGTCCCATCATTTTCACACATAGAACTGATAACCTTACCCGAGAAGCAGTTGTAAGTTCAGAGCAATTAAACGGTCCCCTAAATCAATAAAAAATCATGGGCTTTTTTTTTCAGATAAAGAGAAAATATGCGTCTTATAACCGATCTTCCACACGAGATATTTGACGAACTGTGCAGCGTCTTGGGAAAGGAGACGACCGTCAACTGGGAAAAAGTGATGACGGAAGGTTTTCCTTTCCTCTATTCGCCAAAACATGTGGAAGAGATTAGGCAGACGCGGTCCCCAGCCGACGCGTTACTAAATGATCTTGCTGATCGCGAAATACCCTTGAAAGATCTTTATCTGGCCTTGAGAGATATTGGCAATAAAAGAGCAGTTTCTATAATCAATAAAGGTAATCAACTTAGTTGTCTCTATGCTTTATGTCTAATGCGTTGCATTTGCCTTGGAATCTAGAACGGAGAATTATTAAGGGAATGTTTCCACTCTTTCCAAGAGATTATGGTTACTATTAACGAGGAGCCACCTTAAACTTTACAATTTATAAATGCTGATAAGAGATCATGTACAAATTTAATTCAGGTTGTTTTAGGGTACACGTACACTAGAAGGAAAATCCGAGACCTCTAAACAATATTCGAACACTTGATCTCCGCCATTGAGCTTCAAGATACTTGTGTATAGTGGTAGACAATTAAAAGTGTTCCGTTTTTAACTGTTCAATTAATGAAACTGAGTTTTGTTATTATCAGGCATAAGAAAGAATGACGAGATCAAGTATAAAGACTTTGATGGCTGGCCACCTCCTCAGGCCATCACTCGTGAGGCTGAAGAGGTAGGCATATGACACAGAAACAACTACTGTTACTATCTATCTACTTTAAACAGATTATATGATTGCCTGCCTTACTTCTTCAAAGGAACGGAATGACGAATGGGCGAGTGCAATGTTTCGGCTTGTTCCCGTTTTCGGGAACAAGTCGAAACATTAGACTTTCTCAGTCACTACCTCAGTATGGCGGATTGATCAGAAAATAAGTAACACATTCTGATAACACTAGATGAGCTTCTTAAAGTATCTATCTATAATATTAGCATGTAATTTTAAATAATTGTTAACTTCATAGAGATTACA
>NC_090886.1:6507719-6515219 GCF_036669925.1 Montipora capricornis | reverse complement strand
GAAGTATTGTTTGCGCGAGAGGCAAATTAACGAGCGGTAAAGCCGCGCGAAGAATGGGGAAGCACTCTGTGAAATACCGCCTTCCCGAAAACTTGGGTTTTTTGAATGCTTTCGTCTCTGAGCAGACGGAAATTTCTGATAGGCTGATGACAAGAACACGTCAATCAAATCTCACTTAAGGCCTTCGTCCCTTAAGTATGGGAAAGAGAAATCAACCGCGTATATCAACCATCAAAGAAGGCCGGAATGTCAAAAGCTCTTGCGTATCTGAACATTATAAAAGAACGGGAAATTTCGCTCAAGAAAGAATAAGAGACTGCTTCGAAGGAGTTGCTTTCCAGCAAAGATGTTATGGTTATTCTACCCACTGGTTTTGGTAAAATCTTGATATACGCTTCCCTGCTGGCAAACGTCTCTTTTCTTTTGCTTTTTTCTTCTATTTTTCTTCTTTTACTGATGTCCTTACCCTTTGCCAAGTTGGCGTTCGTCTGCTTTTTCAGCGCCATCTTGAATTACGTCATACGTGCATACGCATCTCGGTTGATACGTCAGATGCGCAAATGACGGTCGCGCAACTCGTGAGTCGATGGCAAGGGACACATTTTTAGTAATTTTCTCTCTGTCAATTTTAACAAAATCCAGATTTTCACAAATTTGGTTCTTGTGCTGTCATCACCTCTTTCCATTGTTAGACACATTCCACAAGCCTCCAAACTCGGCTTGTCTAGTGATTCAAACCTCTATTAACTCTGGTTCAAACCTCCAAAGTTCTCCCAACGAATGCACTTCATAATCAATGACTACTCCAATTTTAAAATACATTTTTTTGTTGTAGCTAAAAAAAAAGTAAACTTATTTCTCCTGCATCTTGTGTTCTGATGTCTTTTTGACGCGACTTGGTCTTTGTTCTAGAATTCAAAAGAGAGAAAGGCCGACGACCTTGTCTTAAGAAAAAGCCGCCTTTAGCCGGGGTGTCGTAGAACCATCCCGATTCGCCGAAAACTCTATAAAGACAGATGCAGCAAAAAAGAGTTTGTCCAGGTTCAAAGACAAAATTTTCCACTGGTCGATGGGCTCAACAACGCCATGTCGTTCATACCGATAATGTTATTAATGAAGATAATTTGTGTAATGTGGCCGTGAAAAAGATGACTGGTAATGGAGGTAGCCCGGAACTCCGATTTCTTTTTCAGCGGGTCCTGTGCGCGTTGCCCAGCAACTAGCATGTCGTCTTGCCATGTCATGTCATATCATGATTACTTGAAACCACGTGACATTGTCGAGCCCACAGCCTGGATCAAAGAGAGTTCCTGTGTATCAATAGGTAGGACGGCCCAGATCACAGGCACGATTCCTGATCTGACAATTTAATTTCCCTTTCAGACAGAAACAATCAGTTTTATTTGGTGGTAACAGAAATGAGTGGCATATGCGGCGCATGGGCCCAAATTCTGGCTTTAACCATCCCCACGGAACGACGCTCCGACGCAAGGGTCAAGAGACAACGTTAGTGGTTTTATTGCTTTCAATTTCGGCCTTTGCTTGACACATCCTCAAATACGATAGTGTTCCAATGCGTGCCGTCATAACCACAGCAGCACCACCGCCGTTTCTTAACCTATTAGCTGTTCCATCACCCATATGGGGGTAAGGTAAATCAGTGGAAGTAAGATACCGTGAGAAGGCCGGAGTTTCACTCTAATACAACGTTCTAATACCACCTGTTGTCCCATTCTCCTGCGTCAAATTGTTTCCAGGAAGCTTCTTAGTAAATCTTAAAGGAATGTAAAAGTGCGGTGTTACAGTCCTAATAATAGACATGGACAAGAGTGAATTAGATAAGAGTGTTGTTATGTCCATGAAAAAACATGGCAGAAGCAGTCACGCGTGACATGGCTTGTTCTGATTGGTAAAAATTGGCGGCCCTTTTTTGTTTCGCGCGCAAAGTGTATCTAAAAATAAATCCATTTGTGACTGTGCTGGGGAAAGACCGCAAAGTGATAGATCAACACTAATTCACTCTTGACGTGGAAAAATTTCTCCATTCGTAATGGCTAAGAGAAATTCATGAACACAATGCAGAGCAGAGGAGCAGAGGAAATTTATGCCAAAAGAGGTAACAAACCAAGCATTCTGATTGGTCAACGAGGGAAGAAACTCACCGATAGCCAATTAAATGCGAGCCCTGGATGGCGCAATTTTCGCCTGATTGCGTGATCCTGCATAATTATGACAACATTTCTTGAATTTTTTTCTTATATATTATTAAGTATCACATGACTTTTCTCGTGCAAGACTATAAATTGCACTAGCCCGAATTTTGTTCGTCTTTGAAAAAATTTACTCGTCCTTATTTGCACGAGAAAAATCATGTGATTACCGATACAAATTAAAGTCGCCATTTCAACTATTGCGTGGAATAAGCAGTGTTCGTGTTTTGAATAAAACAATTTGTGAGACAAAGGCATATCCTAATATTTTTATTTTTTCTCTTAAAGATTTAAGTGTGGTCACAGTATTGTCGTAGGAAACGCTAAAGAATGTCTGGGCTTCCACTTCCCGCTCTGTGTTACGTTGATTTCAAATTTCCGCTTTCTTTGCACAGCTCCAAACGCTTCAACCTTTTGATTCCACGTTGGGTGACTTCGGAATGGCCAGAGAGACATCGCAGTTAAACTTTTAAAGGCTCGCAAGAGCCCCTTAATCTCTCTTGTCTCGAAATGCTGATGTATTTTTATTCAGCGTCCAACTTTGCTGATGGTGTAATCTCGCTAGTTCGCCAAACGAAGTTAAAATTAAAAGGCCACAAACAAGAACTTGTCTGTAGACGAAGAATGGAACACCAAGCCAAGCCAACACTCTCCACAAACTGTGCGAGCTTCCAGCTAGAGTCACTGAAAGATGAAGACAGTGTTGGCAGAGTATCGGAAAGTATCTAAACAAAAAGACATATACATTCTTTTATAAGGAAGATATCTCTTTACAAACATTGCTTTTGTTATTCAAATGTGCCAACCACAGGAACAAAAGACCCTTTGTTTTGATAGCCAATGAAGCTCTGGTTGGCATATTTATGACAATGGGCGACGTCAGCGATATCTTCCCTATCACGGATGGATAGGTCATTAGGAGAGGGCGTGATTCAGTGTTGTTGTTGTTTTTTTTTTGTGAGTAGCGGAAATTAAAGTGTCTGCTTTCTAGAAGAATACTAAAAAAGGCCAATCAAATGGCTGCTTGCTGCTTTAACTTCTTGATCCAGAAATTAGCAGATGACAGGAGTGACTAGTGGGTAGCCTGTTCCAGCATCCCAGATAGTTGGGAAAACGAAAAGAACTGCGTGCGAAAAACGAGAGGGGGTTTAGCCTCGACCCAAGCCCCCACTCGTTTTTCGCACGCAGTTCTTTTCGTTTTCCCGACCATCTGGGAGCCTGGAACAAGCTAACTAGTGGGTGCAGCAAGCATGCACGTGCATGCCGGATACCCTTGGGTTCAAGAAAGAGCCTTACCCTACAGGAAGCGACCAGAAACAGATCTAACTGCACCGTTCTCGGGAAGTTAAAGTAGCCACCTCATAAATCACAAGTGCTCTAATAGACAGGTGATTTGCTTTAAAATAAAAAGTGGAATCATCCGGCCACGCATACTACCCTACTGGACAACCGCCACGGACAGCACGAGGAGTCACACATCAAGAAATTTTGTTCAATAATTGTTGAAAACGACTGAACCCTGTCAATCCTCGTCGTGTTATCGACACCGGTGTTTGTGAAGCTTTACTGCAGAGCGAAGGAATGTTCTGTCCGGAGAGTGTCCCAGCATAAGGCACTGCCAGGGCTCTGAAAGGGCGTTGGATTTGTATGCGGTTGTTGAGGCTGCAATTCCCACCGTAAAAGAGAATCTCTAGTCCAACAAAAAAAAAACTTTAAACTTTGCGAAACATTCAAGAATGTTTGATTGATTCGCAAGTAAAGGGTTAGAATCCGAAATAAGTGCATTTCAGAATTGCTTGTTTTTGTTTTCAAATCTCCCAAGCGCCGCCATCCTGAATAATTTTGACCTTTTACGGTTTCCCTATTGTTACAAAAGAGATGTTTTTGAGTCAAAGCACAAGGGAAACCATAACACGTCACAATTGTTCAAGATGTCGGCGCTCGGAAAATTTGAAACTGAAAATAAGCGATTCTCAAATTCATCTTTCATACAAGCATTTGTTTGAAAAATCTTCGAACAAATTTGTTTGGGGCTCTTTTTTTTCTCAGGTCTTAAGTTATTAGTTAGTAGGAATGAGGGTTCGCGCCAACGGGATTTGTCTTTTTGACCCAAATTCTGCTCTTCCACGCTTTGTGTTTAAATTAGACGTCATATAGTTTCCATACCTGTTGGTCCGGGCGAAAAGTGGAGAAGATAACACATAGCAACACAAGTATCCTGACCGCATATCGCGAATGAGCAGATGGGCTATGAAATAAAATTGTAATCCCACCGAAAAAATAATAAATACTGTATGGTTGTAATATTTAACAATTATTCCATGAGTGCTCGTTGGATATGAGATGTTAAGTAGGCAACGAGGCGCGTAGCGCCGAGTTGCGAGTTGGCAATAAACAGTCTCATATCCAACAAGCGCGAATGGAATCATTGTTTTATTGAAATTTCATTCAATAGACCTTATTCACGATAGCCGCCATATTGGATTTGCTATTATCATGCAAATTAGCTACAGACTTCTGAGGGGGCAAACAACACAAGTTCGAGAGGTTATAACGAACATCTTAGCCACACAGATGATTTGTTTCATGTTTATTGAATGTTTATCACCTCAGTAGTAAAATAGAATGCTTACACAAGTTACTTCGATTTTTTTTACTAAAAAATTAGCAGATAACGAATTAGGAAGTCAAAAGTCGGAGGCAATCAAAAGATATAAAATTATTATAAAAGGTACTTAATTCTGAATTCTAAAATGTACTTTTAGCAATGCTAATTCAATATTTCGACGGAAAGATTTTCCGCAATTTGCCTTTATTCCAATGTTTGCCCCCCAGCATAACACATGGCTAATTTGCATGACAATTTGGAAACCAACATGGCGGCTATCGTGATTAAGGGCTATTCTGATCTGTTTTAATTACTCCATTACGGTATATGAGCTCATAACCGAGATTGAGAGAGCCAATCAGAACACCAGACACGCAATATCCGAGATTGAAAATTTAAAATATGTTTTAGTTTACAGGGACAAAAAGACCGGAAAGGTCAATGTTGGGCCGGAGCTCCAAACCCACTGATCGACACCACGTAGTTTTTCAAAGGTCAAATTGTGTTTTGTTTAATTAAGTTTAATTGCACGAAATATGACTTGGTCGACGAAGCACAAGTGAGCACGTGCGTTTTAAAAAACATGTACGTGCATTTAAAACGTAAGCGAAGACAAGTTCAAAAGCATTCACAATGTCGTGAAATGTTTGTAATAAATAACTCAGACGAATCAAAGTGTATTCCAAGCTTACCTCCTGAAAGAAAATTTTCAGTATCCACGGATCAGTGGCGCGGGTCTTTTGAAAAACTTGATGTTGATTTGATAGCAAGGCACATCTGCAAAGCACCAACATTAGGCGAACATGAAACTGGGCAAAAATCATGTCGTCGAGAGCGCAAACGCCTACACAAAACCGAAGATGTGATAAGCAAAAACAACGGCAATGAACGCTGATAGGCGTTGCATTTTCATACATTTCTTTTTCGTGCTCGTCTTACGTGTACCAATGACGTGAAATGGCCAAATTCGAGGTTATGTGGACAACCAGAGCACCTGACAATAAATTTTGAATTTTCCCAGTGAACTTCAACGCTTTTGATAACAGTTCAATTCCTGTATAGGTGCTTCACATTTTTAAACCCGAACAACCTGGAACAATCGCGAAATCATTACAATAATACCAAGCTATATCTTCAGATAACGTTCTTGTGACAGGTTCCCACTTGTGAATCCCTTTTTGACGTTGAAAATGTGTCTAGTCTTATCACAGGACCCGGAGGGTCCGCAAACCCGGCATGACTATTCCGGAGGTGAGGGGTGAGGAGTGATTATTAAAGTCTGGGTTAACCAAGACCTAATCATCCCTCACCCCCACCCACTACCCTCACCTCTCACCCCCTACCCCCCAAGAGCACAACAATGAGGTACCGGCAGAAACCCATAAGGGTTGAAACGTGTAACGCACGTTCACAGCTTCCGAATATTCAGTGGGAACTGATTGGTTGAATGTTTCAGTGCTAAGTACCATATTTGGAAACCCCTCGCTCTTGTTGTTCCAAATATGGTACTTAGCAAATTGAATATTCAGAAGCTTGTTTCCCAGCACATAAGGGGCCATTACACGTTTCAACCCTTATGGGTTTCTGGTACCGGGTAATGGGTTGGAAATGAGGTACTCTGACATAAAGACATGTGCCACTGATGTTAAGGTGCTTAGGTGAAGGTTACACCCAGTCAACTGAGAGAGCTTCGCCCTCTCCAGGGAACACTTGCTGAATGAAGCACACAAAAATGATTGATGTTTTTTACACCTATTTTTACCTGTAATGGTTTGACCAACAACCAGCAATTTCTAAGCAAGCCACCAACTGAAAGGCAAACAAGTGCTGAGGATAAAGCACACAGAGCCCCATCATCATCCCTATTCTGCCGCACCTGTTGACGTCATAAGTATTGGAAATCGAATGTGGATGCTCACCAATGTCGCGATTTATGGGCATGAGTGATCTCTTGAAAGTTCCTAAAATTGCACAAGTCCTAGGCGTGTGCAATTTGTGAACTTCCCAAACATCACAAGTGACCATAAATCAGGACATTTACGAGCAAGTTTGAAGGATTTTTATTTCTTATACTCAACAAAATTACTATTTCTATAGTAACTTCCATATTGCACTTTATAACCAATTTATAAAGTGATTATTGGCCTATCAGTGACTATATGATAAGAGAGGCCAGAAAGTTTATGTGCCATTTATTACAAAAAGATTAGTTATTCACAAGCCAGGGGATCCATGCAGGGAAACCTGGGCCTGGGATATTGAGAACAGCCAAAGAGCACAGTCTGAAGACCGTACTTGAGAAACAAAGCATACCAGTAGCTTTTCCTGCAAAAGCCGACCAAGACTGGTCAATAACATGACAGTTTTTTTGGTATTGTCTTGTGACAAAGTAAACTGCTGTATACACATGAACTGGCACCACAAGGTACAAAACAGAAATGATGGTATACACCTACGCCCATGTCAAGTATAAAATGAAAATGTTTGTAACCGCTGTTTGTTTTCTTTTCCTGCTGAAATTGAAATGGTTAAAGGACAAAAGTATTTATAAAGTTGTTTACAGGACGAAAAAATTACCTTACCTAAAATCCCACTCTAATGTCGTCTTTCTTCATCTAGCTACCAGAAAAGGAGATAAACTAAGAATAAAGCCAGGATCCGAGCCAGGATTCGAGCCAGGAT